>NW_026261811.1:0-2990 GCF_024628925.1 Lodderomyces margitis
ACCAAAGATGCTGGACTGCCAAGTGGAGAGGTCTTGAGGAAAAGAAACGAGAATTTAAATTTGAGACGCTTCAAAACCATTACAGAGAGCTGTGGATGCACACGAGTTGTACTGAAACATCAAACAAGGAATAAAAGCAGGGATTGTTATGGAAGCCAATTGGAAGACTCCCGAAAAGATTCGCGGAGACAGAAAGGCTGCACAGCTAAACCACAAGGCACGCCTCTTCAGAGTAGACATACTGTTGCTCATATCATATTACTAGCCCAATTTTGGGGAAATCATAATGGAAATGTTGGAAAGAAAGCAAGCCAAAGATGTGATGCTGCAGTCGCTGATGAGAGTATTGACACCACAAAAAACAAGGCGTTGTCTGGTGATATCATACCGCATAATCCTACAGGGTTAGAGAAATACGTGTGATAACTGTTGAAGATTGGTAACGAACCCATCAATGTCAACCTTAGAAACCTTTTGTTGATTGGCAGTATCTGACACTATTCACTTGTTAATTGTTGTATTCTGAATTGGTTGTATTGTAGATACATACTACATCTAAACCCATAGATCAAGAAGGTCAACTTTTATTCTATTCATACTCTACAATACAAGGTTCTAGGAGTTCCGGGTTTCTGTATCACATAAATGAGCTGCATAATTGTAATTCCTTGATTGCTAACAACTAGAATACAAATCAAGTAACAAGTAACAAGGAACAACAAGTAACGACAATGTCAACCACCGTCATGCAACAAAAGCTATTGAAAGATGGCACCGATAGATTCCTTACCACCCTTTAACACAACGAGTATCCGCAGGTAAACACAATGACGACAACCAACAACAGGTTTCTAAAGATGACATCGATGGGCTCGTTACCATCATTCAAAAATTGGCACCAACTCACAAGTCATTTATTCCAACGCATCTGAACCTGGAGCTTAGGACATGGTAACTTCTGCTCGCAGCATCGACGATATTTCACTACACCAATGCTATCTATCAACTAGCAATATGTTCCTTCTCAAAACTTACACATTGTTGACATGTATTAACATTCAAGGTTTTACAGCTATGCAGTTTCTTTGTGTCATACATATACACCGAATGCGATATCCGTGTCATATAGAGTATAAGTATAATACACGTTTACCTTCTTATGTAGCTGGGTATAGTGGTTAACTAGAATACATTCAATTCAGGCTACAACAATTAATAAATGACAATAATGTCGGATACTGCCATTCCATGAAGGGTAGCCAAAGATGACATCGATGTATTTCGTTGGTATTCTTAACACCTTCGATTTGTGTTTGTAGTGGCACTCATTAGTTTTCGTGAACTCCGAGCTTGACTTCTTTCACCTTGGCGGCAGCATAGCAGTAGCTGCTTCATGTTATTGTTGAAGGGTGGTAATGAACCCATCGATGTCATCTTTAGAGACCCTTTGTTGAATGGTATTATCTAACATTATTGTTACTTATTGTTAATTGTTGTAGCCTGAATTGTATATATTCTAGTTACTCCCTATATGCAATACTATATAAAATAGAAGGTCAACTTCTATTCTATTTATACTCTACAATATACGGATATCGCATTCCGTGTATCTGCATGGCATACATGAGCTGCATAATTGTAATTCCTTGAATGTTAACACATGTCAATAATGTCAATAGTTATGACATTAATGGCTCCCAATCTTGCTCGGATGTCATTGGCGTATGCTCTGATTAGATATGTCGTTGTATAGTACCAATTGCATTTTTGGTAATAGTGAGAAGTATTGTTTCCTCCGCAGGTCATCACCTATCGCCCTCGCATTGAGCTTATCCTGCATGGCTAAGATCTATTCGTATCTTCTAGCCTTTGAGCTGGCTCTTCTCTGCCACCCTCTCACGTAGGTTTATACGGCGTATGTATCTGCAGGTCTTGCATTTCTAGCGTTCTTTGGCCTTCGTACTTACTTCAGTGTGTTTTAAACCTCCTGAGTTCCTGTTCACCTTCAACCTATGATAGTATGTTTTAGTGGACAAGGCTCTGCCTGCTCCAAGAACCAGAATGAGCCTTGGCTTCGATTGTGCAGTGCACTTGATCTTTAAATATATATACATAATGGCCCATGTTGTCGGTGTTGTGTATAGTTAGCAATTCCGCTCTTCGCAGTTCAGTTCCTGTATAGAATTCAGCATTTTCTGGTCTGTTGTAATTCAAAGCACTACTTGGTTCTTTCCGCTGACTTAAATCTCACCCCCATGACGGCTGAATCTATAGTCCTTGCAAGTAGGCAACAAAGCAACACGGAAATAACACGGAAACAACATGGAAACAACGTGTGAAACATTCCTCCTGTGTTGAGGAGCACTGAGGCAACATGCAATTTCTTCCTATATCCCCTATCTGGTGAATGTTCCTTCCTAACTTAGGAACTGTGTTGAATAATGACTCCAGCTTTATGGCAAGTAAGGTCTAGCTTGTACTCTACACTTGGTTAGCCAAATGATTTTGAAGGAAGTTGGAGCTCGAAACGTAGTATTGATGCCACAACTGAGATCATACTTTGCAATGCACTTTGATTCCCATTTGCCTCAATTGAGATTTCTAAGCCTTCCTTCATAAGGGTAGGCGATGCTGGTTGTTCCTGCAACAATATCGTGTCACGCCTTTCAATCCAACATAATGCGTTAATCATTGTCCCCTTGCAACCCTACTCTCTCTTTCTCTTTCTCTCTTTCTCGCTCTCTTTCTCTCTCTCGCTCTCTTTCAATAATGTTCCCAGGTTATTCGTATCTGGGTAGGCAGTGTATACCTTCTTCAGTAATTGAGCATGAGCTTGTAGGAATGGTGAAGTCATAGCAATTGGATCACATCTCCTAGGGTCAGCATTTGGCTACCATAGGACAGACTTGGCTGGCACTATCTGGAATTACCTCAAAAGTAAGTGGCCCTAAAGGCGTCCTAGCTTCACCATCTCTCCATGTAAACAAATT
>NW_026261812.1:0-2462 GCF_024628925.1 Lodderomyces margitis
AAAATTGGAGGATCTCTAAGCAATACCATATCACATTCAGGTGCCAATTTTGGAGTCAAAGACAGAGAAAAATTTTGACATGTCCTGGCACACCAGGAGACATCCAATAAATATGGAGACAGTTAATTTAAACACCAAACATGTTAGAATAAAAGCATTTCTAGTAGGTGTTTATTCCAAGTAGAGTGGGTGATTGTGGGAAGGTTATGTTTGAGCTTGGAGTATTGAATGGAGCTGTACGAGTGACCAACTGACTCGAATTAGACGAGCACCGCAAACTGGCTTACACTTCAATCAATATGTTAACCGACTTGCTAGGTTTCTCGGAACAAAGTGTATGCAAAATCAATTTGTTTACATGGAGAGATGGTGATGCTAGGAGACCTTTAGGACCATTTACTTTTGAGGTAGTCCCAGATAGTGCCAGTCAACCCTGTCCTATGGTAACCAAATGCTGTACCTGGAAGATGTGACCCAAATGCTATGACTTCACCATTCCTACAACCTCATGATCAATTATTGAAGAAGATACACACCTCCTGCTCAGATACCAATAACTTGAAAACATTACTGTCGAAGAGAGAGAGAGTAAGATTACAGGAGGTCAACGATTGAGGCATCTTGTTGGACTTGTTGAAGATGTGTAACGATTCCATCGTTGTCATCCTTGTTGGAAGATGGTAATGAACCCATCGATGTCATCCTTAGAAACCTTCTGTTGAATGGCAGTATCTGACATTGTTGTTTCTTATTAATTGTTGTATCGTGAATTGTATGTATTCTAGTTGCTCACTATATCTAAACCTATAGACAAGAAGGTCAACTTCTACTCTATTTATACTCTACAATACACGGTTCTAGGATTTCCGTGTATACTCTTCATTACACGGAGATTCGGGATCCGTGTATCTGCATGGCATACATGAGCTGCATAATTGTAATTCCTTGAATGTTAACACATGTCAATAATATCAACAATATCAACAAATAGAAGTTGACCTTCTTGCCTATAAGGTTTAGATATAGTGAGTAACTAGAATACATACAATTCACGATACAACAATGATAAGTAACAACAATGTCAGATACTGCCATTCAACAGAAGGTTGCTAAAGATGACAACGATGGAATCGTTACCAATCTTCAACAGTTATGTCACAAGTTTGATGTCTTAGTTATGCTGGAACTATGATATTGTAATTCAGATTTCATATATTGTACCTAACTTTGTTGTTACTGTTCAAGAATCTTGCCTAGTTGTCTCTCTATACGGTATTTGATGATGCGTTGTAGGTTGAGAATAATTTAATTTTGGCGAGGTACGGGTACAAGTCCTTTGGATGCATGGTTCCGTTCCATCGGGGTGTATGGATGTCTTACTTGGTGTTCAGATATCATAAATTGATGTGCGGATGATCATTATTGGGATGCGAGGATGTGCGGAAGCAATTTATTATCTAGATTACTTAATGGAGGTGATGTGAGAGGGATGCGTTAAAATACTAAAAGTAGGTATTCGCCTGCATTGCTAGTAGTTAGGTGCCTACATTTTCGCAGGGCTTTTTGCATGTTCCAATGGCCATAGCACCTATTTTCCTGGGTTTTTATATATTCTATTATTATCCCAGAAGGATTATAAGACTTTTAGAATATTCCACTAGGCAAGGGTTTTATTGTAAAATCTTGAGAAACTCAGCATAATTAACCTGCATTTGATTTGTACTTTTAGTTGCACTTATCTTTAGTTTTCATAGTCTCAGAGCTTCCCTTTTTTCCCTTGGTAGCAGCATTGTAGCTGTTACTTGATGTTACGACATTGATGACACCTAATCCTTCTTGGATAACATTGGCGTAGGTTCTGACAAGATATATCGTTGTGTAGTACCGATGGCACTCTCGGCAATAGAGTGACAAGTAGTGTATCTTCCGCAAGTCAGCACCTATCGTCCTCGCATTAAGCTCATCCTGCATCACTAAGTCCTATTCGTATTATCTGGCTGTTGAGCTAGCTTTTCTTTGCCAATCTCTCACGCATGTTAGCATTATATTAGCATTCAATGAATTACAAATATGTAATTCCTTTGTGTCATGTGGATACACGGAGATCCTAGATCGCTGTAATGTAGAGTATAAACTGAAAAAAGGTTTACCTTCTTCTTATATAGCTCCATATATAGGGATTAAGTAGAATATACACAATTCAGGCTACAACAATTAACAATAAGCAACAATGATGACGGACGCTGCCATTCATCAAAGGGTATCCAAGGATGACAACGATGGAATCGTTATAGATCTTCAACAACGCAAGCTTTCGCTGCGAAGATATCTGCGGATTTTGCATATTCAATGGCGTTTGAACCTCGTCCTTGTTCAAGTTCTTACGTCAATGCGCTTTAAACCTGTTTAGTTCGTGTTCCCCTTCAACCTACGGTACAGTGTCTCAATGGACAAGGCTCTGC
>NW_026261813.1:0-58165 GCF_024628925.1 Lodderomyces margitis
TTGTCTTGACTCTTTCCATCCTTGATTGTCCAAAGTAAAGATACCATCTCCCAATAATGGCTTCAATTGTGGGTGTCTAGTTCCTAGACAGAAATCGTTGAATTGGGTAGCTAAAATTGCCTTGATGTTTTCAGGATCTTTGGTAGACCAAAGCTTTACACCAAAGATTTTCAAAGAGAGTGTAGGGACATTTGGATTTGTGATGTCAGCGTATCTATCAGTTGCATTGTCAATAATGGTTCCCTCCTTTTTCCATTGAATAAGCCAGAATGGGAGTCTGAATCCGAAAGCTCCATCACTTTCACAATTTGCTTCCTTGGCTGCACCCAACTTTTTCCTCAAGTATGCCTCGTTAACTTTTTTGTATACGGCATAAAGGACAATCAATGCTGGCGCTAAAACATACCACTTGGTGGCGTAATCGAATATATCAAAGTCAGACATGATGACTTCGTATGGTATAAAGACAAGGGAAGAAGAGTCAAACGAACAAAATTATGTGCTTTGAAGCTGTTTTTATAATTGGTATTATGATATTTTATTTCACATGACATTTGTGTAACAAAAGTATTTTGATGTTTATGTTTTTTTTTTTGTTCAACTTTTTTTCTGCATTTAGCTTTTGTCCACTAGTATGCCTTCAGAAAAGGAAAGTAAGGTTTTCAAAAGATCAAAGATACTTTGTAAAGAAGTTTTAGTTTCTTAGTGGCGCTTGCAAATCACATGCTAAACTTTGCAAGTATTTGTACATGTAAGGGAGATAATAAGCAAACGAGAACATTGCTAACTCCGCTGTGCGGATTTAGATACCCCCTATCCAGCAATAACCACCCCTTTTGAAATGCTCTATCTCCTCGAAGAACAATGTTTTGGTTTAGAAAACTTGAGACACAGGCAGCAAAGCAGACTTCACAACAATCCCAATAATTCTGCCAAAGTTTGACCTCATCTTACATACAATTTGTTGCCATGTTCAGAGTTGCATTTCAAAGCAACGTTGAAAAAAAATTGGTGGCCATCTTGTGTGAAATTGATTTCCACATCTGTGTCAAATTTTACACCTTAAAGAAGCTATAAAGTATTATTAAATATGTTTCATTTGGTTGTAGTCATCGGAGTCGCTGGTTAGCGCGTCTCCGCATTTTATTATCTCCATGTGTGTTTTTGATTGGAAAAGGACAATTGAACAAAACTACATCGCAAACTCCGAATTTCTAAACCTGCATCTCGTGACGAGAAAACTTTTCCCCACACCTTAATTAATAAATGCAGCACAAAACATGCATAAATAATCGTACTTGCATTAATTCCGTAGCTAAATAAAAATTGCACAAAATGGGAAATTTCAGAGGAAAATATCCACATATAAAGGAGACGGAAAAGAGCCCAATTCAAACTCAGAATGTCTGTTGTAAAAATAGGCCTTTCATTGAGACGATAACATGCAGATTTATCTTTGTAGAAGGGTAATATGCTAAACAGTCAAGTGCGTAGATCAGTGCTACCTCCTAGCTAAAACGTTTGACAGGGTAGCGGTCACACATTTTTTGCTGACTACTAAAGTCCGCTTCCGCTTTATGTAGGACAATTTCCAAAACCACACTTAAGATCAGCTTCTACAGAGCGCGAATACCCCTCCTTGTAATTGTTTGTGTACCTTGTCTTTGCATTAAACTCGTAACAGCTCCATTGGTTAACCACCGCTTTTTCGAAATGTTTATTATATATAAAGGAAGATTCTAAATTCTTAACAAATTTTTGTTTGCGATTTGATGCAAAATTCTGCTTCATGAAATGGATATACTACGGGAAAAATTGCTGTAACCTTATAAATAGCAAAAGTAGATTGCTCCAATTTCAATTAAAATGAAACATGGTCCGATTCTGTTCCAAAAATTTTGTTTGTAGAACTACTGTGGAATTGGGTCAGTCATTAAGTTCCATATGTCTTTGTTTTCTACGCGACATAGAATACGACATTGACTTTGATGCGACTCAGTTTTGTTACATAGTTTTGAAGATGTTATTCTATACGGCCATATCGATTTTGTAGTCTTTGATCTCAAATACAAAAATTGTCACTGGGAGATAAGAAGCATCTACATAAAGAAAGTCCACCGAAATCAAGTTTGCTACATTCTCAACAACTTTAAACCAAAAACCAAATAAAATATGAAATTGTAGAAATGACTATACAAAAATGAAAGCACTATTATACAGTTGGACCAGCTTGCTTAACCTCCGAAGTTGCTTGGTCGCTATATTTAACGAAGTTGTCGTTGAATTTCTTACCAAGAGATTGAATTTCCTTTTCGAAAGCGTCTTTTCCACCAGTCCAAGCTTTGGTTGGGTTCAAGATTTCACTTGGAACACCAGGACAGCTCTTTGGAACGTTCAAGTTAAAGACTGGGAATTGTTCATATTCAACCTTTGACAATTCACCAGAGTGGATAGCATCCAAGATGGCTCTGGTGTATTTCAATGAACATCTCTTACCACCTTGAGCAACTGAAGCACCAACCCAACCGGTGTTCAATAACCAGGCATTGGCCTTGTGTTCGGAGATCTTGTCAGACAATTGTTGAGCGTATTTCATTGGGTGCAAGACCAAGAATGGTTGACCGAAACATGCAGAGAATGTAGCTTGTGGTTCAGTGACACCTTCCTCAGTACCAGCCATCTTGGAAGTGTAACCTGAAATAAAGTGGTACATAACTTGAGCATTGGTCAATTTAGATACTGGTGGCAATACACCGGAAGCATCACATGTTAACAAGATAATGTTTGATGGGTGAGTGTCAGCCAAACATGGAATCTTAGCGGATGGAATAAAGTCAATTGGGTAAGCACATCTGGTGTTTTCTGTGATTGATGAATCAGAGTAGTCAACAACCTTGGTGATTGGGTCGTAAACTACGTTTTCCAAAATAGCACCAAACTTGATGGAGTTGAAAATTTCTGGTTCCTTTTCTTGAGACAAGTCCAAACACTTGGCGTAACAACCACCTTCAATATTAAAGACACCATTGTCTGACCAACAATGCTCATCATCACCAATCAACTTTCTGTTTGGATCAGCAGACAAAGTGGTCTTACCAGTACCCGACAAACCAAAGAATAAAGTAACATCTCCTTTGTCAACACCTTGGTTAGCGGATGAGTGCAAGGTCAAAACCTTGTGTCTGATTGGCATCAAGTAGAACATAACGGTAAAGATACCTTTCTTCATTTCACCAGCGTATTCAGTACCCAAGATAACCATTTCCATATCCTTAAAGTTGATTTCAACTGAGGTGGATGAGGTCATACCTTTAGTGTGAACATTGGCTGGGAATTGACCGGCATTGTAGATGGTGAAATCTGGCTCACCAAAGTTTTTCAATTCTTCTTCGGTTGGTCTAATCAACATATTGGTCATAAACAAAGCGTGGTAAGCTCTGGCACAGATAATTCTAACTTTGATTCTGTATCTTGGATCCCAACCGGCGTAAGCGTCAACAACAAACAACTTTTCTCTGGTTCTCAAGTAGTCCAAAGCTCTTGATCTGGAAATCTTCCAAGTCAATTCGTCAACTTGCTTGTTGACAGGACCCCACCAAATGTGGTTAGAAGAAGTCTCTTCGTCAACAATTCTCTTATCACTTGGTGATCTACCGGTCTTTCTACCGGAGTAAGCCATAAGGGCACCAGTGGATGAAATGGTGGTTCCCTTTTCCAACAAACCATCCTCGTACAAGGTTGGTGGTGCAGCATTGTGTCTGACGATGGTATCAGTGGTCAAGTTCAATTTTTTGACCAATGGGTCTTGTGTGCTTTTGATTGAAGGGTGACCTTCGAAGTTGATTGTGGATTCAACGGCAGCTGGTGGTGACATCTTTAAGGAATAGTTATGATTTAGTTACTAGTTAGAGAAGAAAAGGAAAAGTTTTTCTAAGGACGTCTAAAGGGGAAAATGTTGTTGTATTTATATTCTTTTGTCATAATGGGTTTATTATGTGAAATGTTTTCAATTAACTTCCATTAACCCACTTCTCCATACATTAAAATTAATGTTTTTTTTTTTTTTTTTTCATTATTTTCCAAAAATAAAACCAGCTGTTTCTATACAAATGAAACACTGTATCACTGTTCAACCAGCAAAGTAGATGCCCTGTGGCTATCAGTCCTGCTAGCTAACTTCAATCTGCTAGATCTCAATGAATCTTCTGCACTCCACCTTTTGCTGTTCACCCAGCTGATCTCTTGATTGATGATACTGCCAGCCTCCCCTCCTTACAGTAAAAGGTCGTGCACTAGTACACTACCGCAATAACGAAATATGGGGTAAAGTTTTACAGGTGTTCCGACATCCTCCATGCCGGGATTTCGATTCTTCCCGAGGTCAAATTGTGTACACAAAAGTTTTACAATACGCAAATAAAGCCAATGTCAAGTCGGAACTGGAGCATTTTTGGAGCTAGCCTTTTAGCGAAGATTAAAATACTAAAGCAGCCGGGGATGTACAGGAAGCACGAGTAGCCTGATTCTGTAACAGCGTAGTACTGCGTAAATAGGTTCTCAGTTTTTAGTTTGAGAAGGGAGTGAAAAAAAAACACGCTACTTTTATTTAACGCGGTAGAGCTACCCTGTATCTTACTGGGCTGTTTTGAGATTTCCCGTTTCCGTCAACCTACGCTCATTCACTATTGTCTACAATACCCAAACTTTTCAAAGAGATTCTTAACAACGGAAATATAGGCTGAGTTGTTACGATATTGTCCGGCCATTTCGTGAATTTTGTGTAACTTGTCATTTAACACATGCCAACAAACTATTTATAAATGAAAATTTTTTCCTTTTCAAACAATGAACAACAGAAAGGCAGAAGCAAAAGAAGAATAAGAGAAGAAAAACGTTGGGCTTTTTGACATTGAACGTTGTTAGTTAGTTAGTTAGTGGGGAATGAGAAATGATGTAATAATAACTCAGATACAGTTTTTGATGCTGCAATAGTCTGTTCTCTTCTTATACTTCTTTCCTATTTCGCTTAAACTCAAATTCTCTTATATTGCACACTCCCCGCATTTCCTTCTATTATTTATTTGTCTTTTTATATATATATTTTTTTTGTTGTCTTGTTTCTGCTTCTCCTTTTTCTGTTACGTCGAACACCGGGGTGTTTGACACCAATGAGCGGTTCTTGTGGTTGTACCCCAACGTTTCATTTTATTCCACTTTTTGTGAAGCGAGGTCTTATAGACATATTCTCGAAATTGTAAGATACCTCTTAAAAGTCTAGATTCGCTTATTCTTTTCGAAATAAAAAAAAAATACGTCAGTAAGCATACAACCTTTACTATTTATGGAAACTCCGACACGCGGGTCCCATTACACCTTATCCACCTCGTAATATTACACGTAAAATAACGGTCTGCTTTATCAACCATTCTTCCATTGACACATTTTCTTATCATAATAATCGTAATAATGTCTCCATTTTTCAAATCCAATGTTGCGTATACTCGTTATCGTCTTCTCATCATCAACAATATCACACATTATGCATTGATTTAGCAAGTCTTCGTTGATTGCTGAGTTCTTAAGCTTGGTTATTGCACTACATATCAAACCGTATTTGAATATGTCTACCAAGTTAGCGTACAGTTCATCAATCACGGGCGCAATAATTCCTCCTATCATGGGCACAACTCCGCGATTTTGCCCCTCATCATCGTCAGCAATGCACTGATCGATAAAGGGGAAAAACTTGGAAAACTCCGATTTGTTGGTAAACAATATAATGCTTCCGATCACATTTTGTGAACTTGGTTCCAAAGCGATTATAATCTTGACTTCGTGGGTCTGTCGTGAGGCTATATTCTTCATTGCTTCTTTATAATATGCCTTGTACTCGGGTGTTAGGCTCCCGCTTTGGATCAACTTTTCCAATTGTCTTTGCTCAGTGCACACGTCAAATCTTACACCCACAATCATCAACTCTTTTAAAATACGCTCTGGAACCAGCCACTGACTTAACTCATTCAACACCAAAATCCATTTCTTTTGAGACTTGTCATCTTCCCATCCAAGTCGTTTCAAAAATGTAATGCTGCCACTATTAACGTTCTCAGGAAACATAATAAGGGGAAAAGACGAACCTAGTCTAATTTCAGAACAGTTTTTCTCTCTAGTTAGATACCTTTCGGCTCTTGCATTCAAGTTTTTTCCAATGCTATGCAAACGCTTGGACTTTTCAACAACAATATTAAGCACATGCCCCACAGATCCTTCACACCATGTCAAAACCGCACCGTAGAGGATATTCAACGATGAGTTTCGCACGACAAAATGCTTTTGATTCGACGTGGCTAAAAGACCTCCTAGGCGTTTGCAATATTGCTTATTCTGCAAGTTGACACTATCTGCTTCTCCATGACTGTCCTTCCACAATTTAATCAAACCTGGCAAATCTCTTGCTGTATCAAACTCATCAACCAACCATTTTCTTTTGATTTGTCTTGTATTGTCTTCACCGTGGCTATGCCGCCTTTTCTTAGGATGCTCCTGCTCTCCGGGAATACAACCTTGCGGTTCAAAGTCCCCCATAAGTAGAGCTGCAACGTTCTCCAAAGCTTTTTTTGTGTAGTCGTAACAACAGATGTATGCACTCCCCATTAGCTTATCATAAAAAAAGTCATATGGAGACAGCGTGGCAACCACAATCAATGGTTTTTGCAACGAATTAGTTGATTTCGACCGTTTGGCTCCAAATGAAGTTGGATTCGCTCCACAAAGCACCGAAATGTACTTCACAATTCCAAGCTGATACATATTTCTAGAAGCTTCACTCGTAAAGGCAACAACAATACTGGCTTTCTCAATTAAGGACTCATGGAGTGGTGTCAACCCGTTTGCAGTATAGGTGGTATGTAATACAACATACTTTTTATTAGCATTTACTGGATGCTTGGATAAGAATTTGCCAAAGCTTTGGAAAACTTCTTCACCGGTAAAGAGGTGCTCGGGCTTTGATGGTTTTGGTGAAACAGGGCTCAACAACGGGCTCAATACCAATATAGACTCTACTTCGGACAGTTTCTCGTAGTGTTTTGATAGCGGAAGTAAGCCACTGTAATCTCGTACCAAAGTAATTGATTTTCGATACGCCAACGCTGCCAAATCTTGGTGTCGATTCCATAATTCTGGATACTCGTTCCGGAACAAAACCGGGCTTTGCTGAGCCGACACCATTCCCTCAGGAAATATTTCTTTCCAGGTTGGCAACTGCCTTTGCAAATTTTCCACTCTTTCAAGACTTTGAAGAATTGTATCATCGTCCAAATTTCCATTCAAGATACCCTTTTTGAGCGAGTCAATTGCCTCATTTTGCAACTTCAAGTCATGACAAACCATAACCAAGTCGCAGCCTGCATTGATTGCGAGGATCACTCCTTGGCCCAAACCAATAGAGTGGTACAATGCTTCCATTTCTAAGCACTCACTGATGACAACTCCCTTGAAACCTATCTCCTCTCTCAAAAGCTGGTTGATGATAACTGGCGATAGACACGCGTGGGTCTCATCAGGACTGATATTGGGCACGCCACAACCAGCTACACTTATTCCATTTAATAAACCTGCCTCGATCAAGTGTGCAAAAGGTGCAACATTGCACTGTCGAATTTGACTGAGCGTGTCGCCCATCATGGGCAATTCCAATAACGAATCAACAGTTGCATTACCAATACCAGGGAAGTGTTTGCCCACGGTAAACAAGCCACCATCTCGCAACCCTTTTGCACACATCAGACCGTACTTTTGTACGTCATCAATCGTAGTGCCAAAACTTCTAACCCCAACTAGCTGGTGCGACAACTTAGTCACCACATCCAACACGGGCCCCAATATTATACTGAAACCAATCGCCTTCAACTCTATGGCTATGGCTTTGGATATTTCATACACCAATTTGGGGTCACCTGTTGCAGCTAATGCCATCGCACTGGGGTATTGCGTTATAAACTCAGGATCAAAGAGGGAGTTCATAATCCCACCCTCTTGGTCAATAGCAAACATGATTGGGTATTTGTAATCTCCCTGAGTGTATGCAATGTATTGTAGGTCTTTGATTAACTTTGACATTTGCTCCACATTGACTGCATTCTTGCGGGACAAGATCATTGACGAGATCTTGTGTTCAACAATCAATTTATAGGCTTGCGAGGTGACCTTGGTTCCTTGGAACCCACCGCATAGTAGTTGCCCAGCTCTCTCCTCCATCACTATTAGGTGTAGTTTTGTTGTAAAGGTGATATAGATGGTTGAAGTGTAATCAGAACCGCCGTGGTAAAACACAAGAAAAAGAAAAACAAAAAATGCTTGAAGTGGAGATTTTTGTGTTCCATATCACAGGAAGCTGTAATCTCAGTGGTGATTACAAATGGGGATTCCTGAGTTGTGGGATGTCTTGAGACCGGGATTTGACCAGAGAATAACATTAGATGAGCTAGTTGAGCAATACATTAGGAAACTCGGACGACCTCCAAGAGTAGCCATAGATGCATACATGTTTATCTTCCAATCCGACCATAGCTCCATTTCAACCGAGGATAAAGATAGGATATTGATCCAGAACTTCATGTCAAAGATCCTTGCCTTAATTGGACTAAATATTTCAGTCATTGTGGTATTTGATGGTATTTTGAAACCAGACAAGACTGGTACAGGTGAAGCGTCAGATTACGAGAAAGAATTGGACAAGCTTCAGCTTATGACAGACTTTTCCGACCAAAACCCATTTGTTGAGCAACTAAAAGATGTTTTATCAGTCAACAAGATTGAATATTTACAAGCAGTGGGGGAAGCAGAGGCGCAATGCGCTTACATACAGAAATTGGGCATTGTGGACTTTGTGATATCTAACGACGTTGACAGTTTGGTCTTTGGGGCCACTAAGGTTTTGAGAAACTACAGTCGATTTTTTGAGGATGTCGGTCCATCTCCAACGAAAAAGGCGGCCACCTTGAAACGAAAATACTACGTCACACCAGTGAATATGAAGCGGGTTGAAGATATAACAGGACTCTCTAGAGCCAGGTTAGTGTTTTTAGCCTCGCTAAGAGGAGGTGATTACTCATCAGGAATAAAAAAAATGGGCATTACAAATGCCAAAAACTTGGCACTAAGTGGTACATTATCTGGCAAGTTCTACAATCGGTCCTTAACCAAACAGGAATTGAAAGAGGCAAGAAACGACAAACTAATTGCTACAGAACCGCCACCCGATTTTGCAGAAGAGCTCGAAAACTGCTTTGTCGAAAAAGATATTGCGTCAACTTGTCCATGGGAAGCTAGAAAAGATAAACAAACGAGACAAGTTTTGTTCTCCAAGTTGTTGGAAAACCTCAATGAGTCATTGCAAGTTTCTAATCGTGATATATTTGGACGAGGCGTTACCATCACAGAGCGTTTTGCATTTGATGAGTATTTTGTGCTCTTGTATTTCTTCCCACTCGTGCAAACCCAGTTACCCGTATTTCTCCCTTGGACTCTAAGTTCAGGAGAGCTTGAGACAAATTTTCAAATTAGAGTTGGAACACAATTGAAGGAGGTGTTTTTTCGACTGAGTGAAATCGAGACCCTAGACTTTGACGAAGACACATCTTTGATAGAGCTGAGTAGTGAACACCTTTTTGTTCCCCAGACGTATGGCTGGCAAGTCAAGCACATTGTCTTCAAATTGGCATCGTATACTTCGATGATACAAATTACTAATGAGAAAATAGAGGATGGTATTGAAAAGGTTATGCTCAAGTACGACGAAAGTGAAGTCCGCAGCACATTTCCAATGTCCGTTGAGGCTAGACGAGTTTTCGAGTCACCAGAAAAGTGCAAGAAAGATGATGGTACAATGAGTTACATTTGGGCTCCCACATCCTTGGTAAAAGTGTATTGCCCTCGATTACTTGCTGAATATCACCAAAACAAGAAACAACAACTTTACCTTAAGGAACACAAGCTACTGCCTCAAAAGACTACTTTGGATATGTTGGAAAATTCTCCAACAAAAAGGTCAAACTATGGACTCAACTTGTTGCAACCTGTTCCTTTCGAAATGAAGCCATCGATTTCTCCTCCAAAACGTCTTTCACCAAAGGGGAAAGTAAGAAAATTGCCAACAAGGAAACAAGGTAGTGCAGCTGAGGGTCAAAGCCAACTAGATTACTTCTTCAAGGCAAAGAAAGATTTAGATAACAATCCATTTCTTTGATCCTGACAGTAACACAAAAACGACGATCAAAATCATTTTTATGACGTATTTAGTAATGACTGAGAGAGAGAGTGAGATATAATAAATACAAAAATTTTCTATCTATAACTAACAATAATTTTTCACTCTCAAACAACGGCAAAGTACAATACGTTACACATACCAATGGAACCCAGCAGCGAAGGATTCACGGGAAACTTAGGATACAAGGAACTAGATGTTACCCTAAATTACTTCACCAATCAGCCTGATGTCCTGTCTGTTTCCAACGCAGAACTTGCGATAATATTCAAATCATTAAGCAAGAAAGACCCTAAAACAAAAGAAAAGGCTCTTAACGATCTTCTTTCAGTCATTGAAAAAGAGTCGATAAATTTTGATGATTTGGCTGTAATTTGTTGGGTCAAGCTCTATCCTAAGATTGCCCTCGACAATTTTAAAGATGTGAGGATCATGACTCATCAAATTCAAGGCACGCTCTTGAAAGTGCTTGGTTCAAAAAGGTATGGCAAGTACTTGAAAATCACGATGCCTATTTGGTTAATGGGTGTCAAAGACCCCGATAAGAATGTGGCCAGAACAGCAACCAGGCTTTTACTTGACAACTTTCAGGGTGATGAAACCAAGTTTGAAAAAGTTTGGGAGATTTTTGAGGACCAAATTTTAAACTTGATCGGTTCGGTTGTCACTATTGAAACTCCAGAAACTTTATCCGATCCTCGATACGTGTCAGAGTCTGAAATTCAAATCAAGTATGACCGTGTGTTAATGGTGTGTATCGAGATGCTTTTGCAAGTTTTCAAGGGTTCTTCTCAAAGCGTCTCGTCCATTGAATCAATTTTGGTACTGGAAGTTATATGGGAGAGATTAATCTACAGCGTGAAGGAAGATTCAATGAACTTAGCGTTGTTTAAATGTATATTGACCTTGATTTTGAGCGTTTTTTCCAAAGAGAACCATCTTTTGGAATCAATGGACTACAAACCGTTGTATAAAACAGTCTCAAAGGCAATAATGAAAGTTAAATTTGGGAAAAGCAAGCCTGGAATCATATACTCAACAGTGATTCTCCCGTTTTGGCAAGTCTTGATTCAACTCGCGAGATTTTCAAAACGTAATGAGTTAAGCAAATCGATTTGGGATATGGGTGGTAGCAAGAGTATTACAAGGCTACACAGCTATATTCGTCTAGGACCGTGTGATCTGGATCCTATATATTATGACTTTGTTGCTGTTGTGATGAATGATTTGAAGCAGGGCAGTCTGAAAATAATCGACTTTAATGACACAGAAGAAGCACTGTTCTTTACAAAGACATTTATGGAGCAATTTGAAAAGGTTCGTGAGAACTTCAAACTGTCTTGTTTGCGTTGTGCAGTGAGAGTGTTGGATTTATTCGATGTGGATAAAGTTGAAAATATGACTACGATAATAAGGTCCGTATTGAACGGAAAGAAAATACGACTCCAGTCAAACATTAAAGAGATGAACTCCCTGTTTCAAGACTTTAAAAACAAACCATTATTGAAAGAATGCCTAACCAAGGTACAGGAAGAGATAAAGAGGCATCTTGGTGATGAAATATACACCGAAAGTTATTTAATCCGTTTCAATGAATTGTTAAAAGCACTGGATCTCAAAGATGAAGGTATAGACATGATTGAATACGCAATTGAACAATTTAATACGCAGCAAGTGGATGCCAATACAGTTACACGCTGCGTCATTGCATATTTGGCGGTGAATGATGATATCACTCCACCGTTGAAAACATTCATTAAACAGCTACCAGAGCATTTAGAAGGTATCAATGACACTTCAACGCAGTTGTTGAAAGATGTAGTATCAAAGAAAATTTTAGCAGATGAAGACTTGATTCCCTTGATAAACCAGTCCTTTGCAAATATTTCCTTAATCAATCCTGATAATAGAGACGGTTTTATCAAATTATTGGGTCTTGATTTTGGTGAATCAGAGTACCCTGAAATCTACCTGTACTTACGTGAGAGTTCACGGGGACTGGCTGAACCAGAATATTTGGAAAAATTGTTAACCTCTCGTGACGAGAAGGCTTTGCGTGAAGTTATTGCCAATTTGAATGAGCAATCGTGTCTCGCTTTTATTTCAGCTGTTGCAAAGACCAGCTCGCTTGCATTTGTGATCGAGTTAGGAATTGATAATGTGATACGTTCAGCATGGAGCAACGTGAAACCACTGGTGCAATTTTTGAGAGCTTTAAGACAATTTGAGGATGTTTATTCTAAATCGTTGGTGGATTACCTCAAAAACTGTTCAATTGAAACCAACTTTGACGATATAGCGGAGGTCGTTAAAGAGGGACCACTTCCTTATGATCTTTTTGAACGAGAATTGAAAGAATCAATAAACCAAATAGAACCATTTGAGATTGCAATTGCAAATGCATTAGAGCTGGCAGTATACTTGTGTAAATATGGTTCAAAGAGGATGCTGAGTGATGTACCCGTTTTGGCAAAATTTATAATCCAACTAGATGATGCAGAACCTAAATGGCAGGTATTGACTTTGGTCGCCAAGGAAATCGTGTCAGATTATATCATTACCAGTGAAATCACGATAGAGGAGGAAAGCATCTTGATGGAAATTGTTGGTAATTTTTCACATAGAAAATGCACAGAAAACATTGAAGAGCTCATAAATGATGTCAATGGCAATGATCCGTTGGCATTGGCAACTAATGGCGATGACATCTACTCTTTTTACGCATCCCGGGTTTTGTCAAAGATTGTTGAGAATGCGTCTGAATGCATGAGTACCCTGCAGTTTGAATCTTTAAAAATCAATTACGTTCAATTGCTAAAACATCCATTGAAATGTGTGGCATTCACAAGTGGTATCAAAAACTTTTTAGGATCATCAACATTAGATCGAGCTAGAAATTATGCCTTTTCGGAGATATTGGCAGTTAAGGCAGAGAAAGATATCACTACCATAGGATTGAAGTGGATCACCATGCTCATTTCTTTTCTCAATCAAGAGGCGGATTTGAAAAATGTTTTCCCTGGTGTTAAATTATCAATGGTTTTGAAACAGATTGATGACTGGTTTGATTCATCAATAGCGTATGATCCCGGATTTATTGACATGAGGATTCAAGCTCTTATTTTCCTTGGCCGTTTAGTTGTGATTGAAGAAACCTTACCTGATATCTACTACGACTTGGTAAACAAAATCATTGGTGATAACCTTGACATGGCAGATGACAGGGTGGACTTGAAGTACTACACTTTAAAAGTATATGCCAATATCTTGAAATACAACCCAAGTGATGGTTTGGAGTTACAAGATGAGAGGATGATTGAGTTGCTCACCACTACCACAGACGATAACCCTAACCAAGTTGCCTCGTTAGTAGAATCTGTTTTGGAGAGAGCTTTGCAGCTTTCTAATATATCCACCAACCTCATCAAAAACTCTCGTGATCAATTCTTGAAAGTGCTTTCCAAATCTGGTTCGATCACAAAACAAACCCGCAGTACCTATTATTTGGAAAAATTGTTTAAAGAAGAAAAAGACGATTTTGTGATTGAATATCAACTTTCTAAAGATGAGAATAAGAAGGCAGAATTACCTCCCACCCTCATGGAAATTGTGGAGAGATTCCAAGTAGATCTGACTGCTGATGTATTCAGATATATGTTGGCATGGCTTTTAATTACTGCCTTTTTCAAAGATGTGACCTTAGCCATTAAAAATGATTATTTAAACGAGGTGCTAGAAGGTAAGGATTTCCAAACACTTTTGTATTACATTTTCGACCATGTTGACTTGGATAACAAGTTCTTAACTACATTATCAATTGATGATGTTTTAGAGTACCAGGTTAATGAAGTGCTCAAAGCTCGCGATTTGAATGAGGAGTTGAAACTACTTTCCCTCCATATTTACTACAAATGTCTCAAATATTGTGGGTTCCAGGTTCAGCTTTGGTTTCGAGAAATCAAGGACAAGCAACTTCAAATGAAGGTTGAAAGAATTACAAGCAAATACTTATCTCCGCCATTGATCAAGGAGATTTTGGAGCAGGTGGAGAAGGATAAACAAAAGCTTTTACAGAAAGAAGATAATTTGTCCATCAAGGTGAATCGTAATGAAATCAAAACGTCTTACCTCGTTGATGACCAAAAACTCGAGATGGTTGTTAAAGTTCCTACTCATTATCCATTGGAAAATGTAATCATCGACGGACCTGCAAGAGTTGGAGTCAAGGAAAGCAGATGGAAAGCTTGGTTATTAGCTTCACAAAAACTCATTTCCTTACAAAACGGTTCAATCAGTGATGCTATTGAACTCTTCTGTAAAAACATTAATTTGCACTTTTCTGGATTTGAAGATTGTGCAATTTGTTATTCAATTTTGCATCAGGACTTGTCGTTACCGTCAAAGACGTGTCAAACATGTAACAACAAATTCCATGCCGCTTGTTTATACAAATGGTTCAAGAGTTCAGGAAATTCAACTTGTCCCTTGTGTCGATCACCTTTTAACTTTAAAACGAGAAGCTAAATTTTTTTTATCTATTTACGTGTGTATAGGATGTGCTGTGGTTATATTCACGCTTGGCCCAAGGTGCAGTTGTGCCCGGGCTATTAAGCTTTTGATCGACATTAGTATTTGTACTCTTGGTCTCTTCACTCGAATTGACAGGAAGCGGCTTTTTTGAAGCTACGTCAACCCAGGGATATAATTGCTCACCAAACCAAAAGTGCTGAATCACGGGAAATTTTCCAAGTACCTCCACCAAATACATTTTTAAAAGCCCCTGTCTTACTTTTGTCCATAGGAAAACGGACACATGTATATCATTCAAAATAGGACTATGCTCATTAAATGGACCTGACTTCAATTTGAATATGAATGAGATTGCATTGACATATAGATTTGACTTTTTGTATGTGTCGAGTACCTCTTTTGACAAAACGCTTCTAACAGATGGGGCAGCAGGATCGCTGCAAAATTGTGAGGCACCCAAGATATATATCAAATGAAAATGGTCGTCCAATCCCCAAACCCCATGAGAGCCAGCTGGTTCCAAATTGTAAACGAGGATCAAACGACGAACGAGATCGTAGTATTTAGAAAATAAGATCAAAAGCTCTTCTCCCGTCGGAGACTTGATGATATCATATCGCATTAAAGCCCCGACAAATGCCAAGTACGAAAGTTCATGGCCTGTGCCGTAATCTATTCGAATCTTTGATCCAAATGAACTAGCAAGGTAATACTTTGCTTCAGTTAAAAAGTCATCTATATTTAGACCTTCAGGTGGTTGTAGATTCGCCAATGAAGTCAAAACATCTCTCACCTTTTCATGCCAAGTTCTAAATGCAATATTTCCAAACCTTGTAGGTCCTGCCACAGGAGGCGTTTCATCGACTGTGCGCTCAAGATCCAGTAGCACTTTAAGCAAATGCTTCACATTCAATTGATATTTATCCACACGCAATGTAGTTGCATCTGAATTGCTTTTATTTTCTACCCCAGCATCTCTAGAGACTATAGTTGGATTTAGAACTCCTGGTGGTACTTTGACGTTTTGTACAGCCAGGATAATCTTGTTCAACGCTTGCAGTAATTCACGAAATGCTATCGACTTTTCAAAATTCTTTACGTCTGCAGTTTCAAATATCTTTTTGCTTGGTTCGGACCATTGACTCATCGTGTTTAATCTAGGTAGTTTATTTGAGATACTTTTCTGAGCCCAATCTATATTTTTGTTGTTATTAATTTTGTTGCTCTGCACGCGAGCGAGTTCCGGAAAACCAATGCATATTTATCTACGATTTCAAAGAAGAGCTGCGAGAAAGGGGTCTAGAACCACAAAACGGGGCTGCTGCAAAAGTTTTCATACAATTAAGACAATTCTTTTTTAAAGTCAAATCTATCTCTCTAGAGCCTGGTAGAATTCCTTCACTATTGGTGATGACTTTACTTTTCCAATGTCAAAATGTCTCACTTGCAATGTCTCTCTACTCACTGCTCGTGATATGGCCACGTATGCATGTCCATTTTCAAACACCCTGTTTAAATCAATCTTGACACGAGGAAGAGTCTGCCCCTGTGCTTTGTGAATTGACATAGCCCATGAGAGGAGCAAAGGCAATTGAGATCTATATGGATTCCCATCTGGTGAGTCTTCTTTTCCCATCTCAATTGGGAATTCTTGTCTATCAACAAGTACAGCTTCATCCGAACCATTTAACTTAAACAAAACCACGGGCAAAATATTGGCTGGCGACTCTAGAGCTGCCAGTTGAACAAGCAGTTCAAATTGAGTCTTTCTTTCAGACGGCACCTGTTGAAACATCATTCTCTCATTTTCATTCCACTCCTCTACCGAGCCAACTCGCGAAGTAAAGAATCTCACTTCTTTCAACATCTGGGTATCCAATTCCTCGACCGGTCCATATACTTCTAAAATTCGAAAGTAGAGCTTTTTTGTGGTGAAGAATAGAACTGTGCCTAGCGTCCCATTAACCAAATAGTCACTGATATTTTTAATATTCATTACTTGGGCTCCCTCTTTCAAAACCAACGACTCCTCGCATAATAGCTGTGCATATTGTGTCTTGTATTGTTCCCCTTTGTGACTATCTTGGGCAGAATACTTGTAGGCTTTTGATGTAAGTTGCTCCAACCTTAAACTGTTTGCTTCTGACACTTCTCTTCTAGTTGGGAACAATTGAGTAGGCTCAATTCCGTCATCATACCTTACCATTCTCGCAAGCAGCTTAAATTTCGAAACAATTTCGTTCGTCAACTCACCTGTTCTGAGTGCATTTAACATTTCGATAAGATCAGCATCACCCTTTTGTCTGAAAATTTGCTTTAATACGATATTTTTGTTAATGACTCTGGACCATGACTTTGACTGAAAGCAGAATAGAGCGGTTCTGTTTGTTGCAACTGGTGGCAATTGATAAAAGTCACCAGTGCACACAATCTGGATCCCACCAAATGGTTTATCAGATTTGCGTACCAATCTAGCCACTTGTTCCAACTTATCGAATAGTGTTCCATCAATCATGGATATTTCATCAATGATCAACACTCTTAATCTAACCCATTTATTCAACTTGTGTGAATTCTTCCTGATCATATTGGCAAGATCCAGAGCAGGTTTCAAAGCAAGGCCAACTTCCAAGAATTTGTATATGGTTTGCCCCTGAATATTACATGCAGCCATCCCAGTGGGGGCCGTTACCCCCATGTTCTCGCCATACTTACCCTTGAGAATCCTCACCAATTCACGAAGAACCACCGATTTTCCTGTACCAGCACTTCCTGTGTAGAAGACGTTGCGACCAGCAACAACCGAGTCTATAACCTTCCGTTGCTCTGCACTCAATTGGGTCCCGACGGCTGGCGAAGTCACTGGAGCCACATTTTTTGAAGTCCTTGCAATTTTATGAGCTTGGCCACCATCAAAAGTACTTAATATGTCACTATTAGTCCTCTTAAGTGAACTGGATCTAGTTTGGCTGTTGGTGGCCAGATTTGATTCTCGAAGGACATTGGGATTTCTCTGAGATGATAAGGACAGGTTCGCTCTATGTTGCAATAGCACATTTTCCAACGATGGATCTCTGAAATTTTGGATTTCCATACTCGTGTCTACCGATGTGTCAAAACTGGTATCATCACCAAAGCCATCGTCGTTATCAGTGGCACTCAAGACTGAATTTTGTCTTGTTATATTCTTGTTTTGTTTAGAGTTGTGATTAACTTTAGTGACACCGGGGCAATGAAAGCTGAATATGCTATGCTGCACTAGCGATCCCTTCTTTTTGTTCTTTATTGACATGAAATGGCCGTTAGCTCAATAGTTACAAATGGAATTTCAATTTGGTTGTAAATAAAACAAAAAAAATCAGATTAGAAGTAAAGAAAGGAATCAGATGCATCTATTGTTTAATTACCAACTTTACTATTTATTTTCTTTACTTTTTTAATATTTTTGTAGGTACTGCATATAGTAGATTTAACAAAATCGCGTCTGTATGTCTGTTTGTTTTTTTATTTTTTTCTTGAAACATTTTTTGTTCTTTCATTTGTTGTTTCGCGTTTGTAAAACTTACGACACGGCATTACATTCCTTTCTTCTTTGTTTTTTCTTTCCCTTCTTACTTAACATTGATTCACACAATATCAAAACCCTTTTTGCTAGTTAGAGATCACCCATTCAAAAATTGGATGAACCATAGAAAGCTATTTTCTGGATATTTCACTTACATTCCCCCTCCTTCCTTCCCCTCTCCTCACACAACAATCTAACCTAACAGTCTTCACATAAGGATTAAAAACCAGGGATACACACCATTAGACACATGTCAAAAGCTAATGCAAACTCTTTGCATGTGACAACAATACAGGGACAGAACGAAGCCATTGATACGTTTGAACGTGCTTCAATAAACCGGAGCAAGGTGCCCAGTAAGGAAGTTGTGGAGAAATTGTTTGAAAAGTTGCTTTCGATAAGAGCTTTCCCAGAAAAAGCCAAACTAAGTTTGAGAAATCAGTCTACTGAGCGGAAATGGGACCTTCTTTTAACAGAAAATGAATCAAATAGCTCGTTTGATTTAAATAAGATGTCCATGGCATCCATGTCGAGCATATCCCTACCGGGAAATTCCAAAAGCAGCCTGCCCAAAGTTCCTGAAACAATTTTGAAAGCTAAATCAGATAATCTACCGCCTCAATCGAAGCTGAAGATACCACCTCTTCATGCAAAGGAACACCAGCAGCATCGAGAGACTCCGATTAGTGAAGGTTCACCTGGATGGTTTGTCTGGAAACTTTTGAATAAAGACGTTGATGTTAAGAATTTGGTGCGATTGGAGAAAAATTTAGCTGAGAATAGATTATTCGACAAGGAGAACATCACATGGGTCCAAAACTTTCTTTCCATACAGGGTGAAACGGCATTAGCGGTGCACCTATCTCTGATTAGTAAAAAAGTTATCAAGTCAGACGAGGAATACAACCATGAATATCTCCTCGTCAAATGTATGAAGAATGCACTAGAAAATCAAGCATATGTTAGCCAAGTGGGCCATAGCGATGATACCCCTATTAGCAAGTCTGTTATAATATCCTCGCTAATGGGTGCACTAACGTCTACGAGAATGAGTACCAGGTTTTTGGTCACAGAAGTCTTGGTCAATTTAATGAAAAACAGACACAAAGATTTACAGGAAAATATAGTGAACCACTTGCGTAACTTGTCGTTGAGTAAAAAGAAAACTTCACACTTTAAAGCATGGTTAGAGGTTTTTGGGAGTTCGTTGAGATCGGCTAGCTGGGGAAGTAAAATAAGCGATCATTCATATTTGAAGAACTATATAACTATCACGCTTATTTTGATCAATGTTATTGTACATGCGGCTGGCCCAGCGCGTAAACGAATTGCGATCAGAAAGCAGTTTGAGGAGTCCCACTTGCTTTCAATATTTGAAACAATCAAGCAGTTTGAAGATGCTAGAATTCATCTAGAGTTAGAGAAGTACGAAAACTCGGCTAAAAGCGACGAGCAGGAGAGAAACATCAGGCAAAGTAAAACATTGCCAGCTCTTCCGAACCTCGATGATGAGTATGAATCAACATCGATGCTGACAAGTTCACATACAGCTTCAGGAGAATTCAACGAGTTGAAGAAATTCGGATTCTTTGGTCCTCAAGAGAGAAGTACGCAATTAAATGCTTCCTACGGTATACGGAAAAGCCCAGTGAAGCGAGACGCACTGGTATTAGAGGACCAAAATAGTGATGACAGCACGATGGCGCAGAAAGTATTTCTGAAAATAGCAGCTCTTGAAACTTCCCTGAACTCCCACGGGCTTATAGATAAGGTGCTTCTACTTCTAGATTGTTTACTCGAGAAAACTCCTAATCTGTATCGCGAATCTGGCGACAAGGAATTATTTTCTGCGGTGACCTTGGAAAGGTTGATAGACTCGTTGTCAACAGAATCCATTGCTCGAAGCGCGATTGCTGAAACAAAGAGCTTAAAGAAGGAATTGAAACGACAAAAGCAGTTAAACGAGACACTCTCGAAAAATGCCGAGTTGCAAGACAAAGCTGGATTAAGAGCAGAAAACGAGTCGCAATCACAAGAGATCAAGTCACTTGGTTGTCAGATTAGTTTGCTACAGCGTCAAATAAAGCAACTTGAGCAAGACAAGGCCAAGGCATTTCGAAATCGAAATGTCAATCATTCCTTTGAAGACCTCAACAGTCGAGATGAAACTGATGACGATCTGGTAGCAGATGATCGGAGCGTAAGTTCTACACACCTTCAACTTGAGAGGATTTCTGTGAACGAGACCCCGAAGAAGCACTTTCGGAAAGGACCACCTACTCCGCCTCTCCTATATTCACGTCCCAACCTATCAGCACAAAAAGTTGATTACAATGCATCACCGAAACGCACAGACAATGATCGTGATGCCAGCACTGCAACGGTTGAAACCCCCACCAAGAAAAGTAATGAACTTCTGGTGGATATTTCATTGAAGCCACAAACATTGCTGGTTCCCTCGCTGCCTCCGTCACCATCTTTTTTAGAAAGCATTGGGAAGAAGGAGAAAATATCTTCCTATTCTGGCACGGTAATCATGCCACTGGCGCCTCCACTTCCGCCATTTTTACTGAATTTGGCATCTGCAACTGCTAAAAGCACGAAAGAAGACACTAAGATAAATTCATCTGAAAAAGTTGCCATTGCAGAAGCTGCAGTGATAACAACAGTGGCAGCAGTACCTCCTCCACCACCTCCACCGCCTCCGTTACCGCCATTTGCCCTCGCACAAAGCAATGCGTCTACTTTGCTGACAACCTCAAATGGTTCTATTGGGTCAACCCCAGCTCCAGTTCCACCCCCACCTCCGCCTCCTCCACCGATTGCACTTCTTCCTCCACCAAAAGCAGAGGCAGTATCCACCGACAATGCTATTGCAAAATGTGACCCTCACGTCAGCAATGAATCCACCGACATTTCAATTAGACCCAAGGTAAAGCTAAAACAGCTACATTGGAATAAGATAAATGACATTGAAAAGACATTTTGGAATGAATTCGAGGATTCTTCCATCTCCGAAAAGCTTGCTGCGGAAGGTATATTTGAGGAAGTTGAGAAGATATTTGCGGCATCACAACCGCTGAAAAAAAGTCCAGACCTGGAAAAGAGCAGAAAGCCAAATACTGATTCCAAGGCAGCAAAAGTATCGTTCCTTTCCAGAGATTTGGCTCAGCAGTTTGGTATAAACTTGCATATGTTTGCTGGAGTGTCAGATGAGGCTCTTGTCATAAAAATTTTGCGATGTAGTCCTGAAATATTGGAAAATATTAGTGTTATTGAGTTTTTCAATAATGATGCGTTGGTTGAAGTTAGTGACAGTTTGGCAAAAAACCTTTTGCCGTATTCAAGCGACCCTCGTACTGGAAAAAAGCCTCAAAAAGACCCCAAGGAACTTGACCGAGCAGACAGATTGTACCTTGAATTATGTTTCAATCTTAAGCATTATTGGAGAGCAAGATCGAAGGCACTACTTTTCACACAGTCGTATCAGAAAGAACACCTACACTTGAAGGAAAAGTTGGATTTGGTGGATCTAGGCATCTCTTGCGTGAAAGAATCAGGTAGCTTTAAAAGTGTGTTGGGAATAATGAAGATCATGGGTAATTTCATGAATGAGCATACAAAACAAGCACGTGGTTTCAAGTTGGACTCTTTGCAAAGGCTCAAATACATGAAAGACGAACTGAATTCAATGAGCTTCCTCCATTATATGGAAAAGACAATCAGACAATCTTTCTCCGAGTATGGGTCATTTGTCGATGACTTGGAGCTTTTAACCGAGATGCAGAACGTGTCAATTGAACAATTGGAAGTTGACTGTAAAGCGATGAATAAAGAAGTGGAAATTATCAACAATTCACTTCAACATGGGAAACTAAGTCGAGAAAAGGACTTGCATCCATCTGACCGTATAATACAAACTATTACGGTTCCAATGCAGAATGCTACTAGTAGAAATGCGCTTATCCAGTCCCGCATGAAGCGAACTTTGTCAGTGTTCAAATCATTGATGGTCTATTTTGGTGAAGATCCTAATGACGCCAAAGCCAAAGATGGCTTTTTTCAAAAGATCATCACTTTTGTTACTGAATTCAAAAAGGCACACGTAGAAAATATTCAAAAAGAAGAGGAGCAGAGAGTGTACGATGCTAGGAAGAAAAGAATTGAAGATGAATCAGCAAATAAAACTCCCACCGAAGAGACTGATGAGAAGAACTTTGTCGATAGCGTTGAAGAGTCGTCAGCTGTAATCGATTCGTTATTGGAAAAGTTAAAGTCTACCTCCGAAGAGGCAAAGACCAAAAGAGAGAACCGGAGGAGCAAGATGCTAACAGTTGCATCAGAAATGGAAGTCCTGTCATCGGAATTAGACTCCGTTACCGTGGAAAACGAATATGAGAGTGTCAATAATCTCAAGCGAAGACTAACAACCAGAAAGAGTAAGCTTGGATTGTCAACTACAAATGAGCAAAGTGTTTCAAGGGCGCAAGTTATGTTGCATCAGTTGCGGACAGCTGAGGATCTTACTTTGGTTATACCCAATGACGATGTGAATAAGGAAAACATGGTAAATATAGAGAAAGAATGAATGTCCACCTGATATATTTTGTTGTATGGTTTGATAGAATATCTCACTATGGGAACTATACGTAGACAATTTGGATCAACTGTCTCGTAGTTGAGCCTATAGATTAGAAATCGAATTCTAACGGTATCTACCTTCCTTGACATAAAAAGGTTTTGTGTAACAAAGAAGACGCTATTGTTTCTTTTTTTTTGCTTTTTCTCTTTTTTTTTTTTCAATGAGTTCGACTCATTGGATAACAGTTATCGCTTTCATTCAAGGACTTAACGATAATGTTGAGATCAAGATCAACCAATACCTTCTTGAGGCTGAGAATTACCCAGCAAAGGCTATTTTCACATTCATTATTAGCATTAAATGCAACCGTGGTATCCGGAACCAAGTTGGCTGCCAAAATACGAAATGATGTTGCTGAAAAAGTTTTGCAATACAACAAAGAACATTACGGAATTGACTCTGCACCATTAGAAAAGCTAAAGTTTAAACCGTCGTTGACTATTGTTCAAGTTGGTTCAAGACCAGACTCGTCGGCATATGTGCGGTCGAAATTGAAATCGGCCGAGAAATCCAACATTAAAGCAAACCTCTTCAAGTTTGATGAGGATATTAGCCAAGATGACTTGGTCGATGAGATTGATCGTTTGAACAAGGACCCCCAGGTTCATGCCATATTAGTTCAGTTGCCTTTGCCCAAACATATTGATGAGACATTAATCACAAATTCTGTTATTACGGAAAAGGATGTCGATGGTTTCGATCACTACAATGTGGGTCAACTATCCAAAAAGGGAGGTATTCCACATTTCAAACCTTGTACACCTAATGGTATAATGGAGTTGATCAAGACCACTGGAATCAACTTGAGGGGTAAGAATGCAGTAGTCATTGGAAGATCCGATATCGTTGGTACTCCTGTTGCAACTATGTTAAGGAATGAAGATTGCACAGTTACAATCTGTCATCGTTACACCAGCAATTTGCCAGAAATTGTATCCAAGGCAGATATTATTGTTGCTGCGGTTGGGATTGCAGAATATGTTAAGTCATCTTGGGTGAAAGATGGGGCTATTGTTATTGACGTCGGTATCAACTACAAAGAGGATCCAACAGCCAAGAATGGGAGAAGATTGGTTGGTGACGTCGACTATCAAGATGTAGTTAGAAAAGCTGGGTTCATTACTCCTGTCCCTGGTGGTGTTGGGCCCATGACAGTAGCAATGTTGTGCTCGAATGTATATGATGCAGCTGTCTTGCATGCGAAGAAGGCACATGAGCACAAGTTCAAGCCTCTTCCATTAGACTTAAAGACCCCAGTTCCATCTGACATTGAGATATCGAGGGCTCAGAAGCCAAAAGTTATCACCAAAGTGGCAAAGGAGTTGGGATTATTGGACAAAGAATTGGAGCCATTTGGCCATTACAAAGCTAAAGTTGACGCTAAAGCAGTAATTGAGAGGCTTGATGCCCAAGTAGAAGGATCCGCTGATGATAAAGGATACTATGTCTTGGTTGCTGGTATAACCCCAACTCCATTGGGTGAAGGTAAATCCACCACAACTATGGGATTGGCTCAAGCACTTGGTGCTGAGTTGGGATACAACTCCATTGCTAATGTTAGACAACCTTCTATGGGTCCTACTTTTGGAGTCAAAGGAGGAGCAGCCGGAGGTGGTTATGCCCAAGTTATACCTATGGATGAATTTAACATGCACTTGACTGGTGATATACATGCCATTTCTGCTGCCCAGAATTTGCTCTGTGCTGCTGTTGATACGAGAATGTTTCACGAAGCTACATCGAAAACCATTGGTGGATTTTTCAAAAGATTGGTGCCAGCCAAAAAAGGCAAAAGAAGTTTCACACCTTCGATGTTAAAGAGGTTAGAGAAATTAGGCATTAACAAGACAAACCCTGATGACCTTACCCCAGAAGAAGTTGAAAAGTTTGCCAAGTTAGATATTGATCCAGACTCGATTACCATCAAGAGAGTGGTTGATTGCAACGACAGATTTGTGAGAGAGATTACAATTGGTGAAGGTAAGAATGAGGCTAGCAAATATTCACCAAGAAAGACAGGTATGGATATCACTGTAGCTAGTGAGTTGATGGCAATCTTGGCGCTTTCAAACTCGCTCAAGGATTTGAGACAAAGGGTTGGTAAAGTTGTTATTGGTACTCAGAAGGGAACTGGAGTAGCTATTACCGCTGAAGATATCGGAGTCGCTGGAGCAATTACAGCATTGTTGAAAGACGCTATCAAACCAAATTTAATGCAAACAGTTGAAGGAACACCAGTATTTGTGCACGCAGGTCCCTTTGCCAACATTTCCATCGGAGCTTCATCTGTCGTAGCTGATAAAGTTGCGCTAAAATTGACCTCGCCATCTAACCCAATTAATAGTGGACACCCAGGATTTGTGATTACTGAAGCTGGTTTTGATTTCACAATGGGTGGTGAACGTTTTTTCAATATTAAATGTAGGAGCTCAGAGTTAAAACCGGATACTGTTGTCTTGGTTGCTACAACTAGGGCATTGAAATTACACGGTGGTGCCCCTGATGTCAAACCAGGCCAATCCTTGCCAGCGGAATATGTTACCGAGAACTTGGAACCATTAGAAAAGGGATGTGCTAACTTGGCCAAGCAAATTTCAAACATCAAGCAGTACAATGTTCCTGTTGTTGTTGCCATCAACCAGTTTGAAACCGATTCTGATGCTGAAATTAAATTGATTGAGAAATTGGCGTTGGAAGCCGGTGCAGACTATGCAGTTCCATCTAACCATTGGGCTAAAGGTGGAATGGGTGCCAAAGAGTTGGCAGAAGCAGTTGTCAAAGCTGTTAAGCAAGCTCCACACGGAGAACAGCAATACTTGTATGATGTGAATGATTCAGTTGAAAACAAGTTGAACAAGATTGCCCAGAAGATGTATGGAGCCAAGGACATTGAGTTGTCACCATTGGCAAAGGAACAAATTGAAACTTACACCCAACAAGGTTTTGACAAGTTGCCAATATGTATTGCCAAAACACAATATTCGTTGTCTCATGACCCTGCATTGAAAGGTGTGCCAACTGGTTTTACTGTACCAATCAGGGAAGTTAGGTGTTCCGCAGGTGCAGGATATTTGTACGCATTGGCTGCAGAGATTATGACGATTCCCGGATTACCTACGCATGCCGGTTTCATGAATGTTGAAGTTAATGAAGATGGAGAGATTGAAGGTTTGTTTTGATTGGGTGTTGCTTTAACTATATAGATTTAATAGACATGTAAACAGTACCACTATTGGTAGGTCTTTGGATCTTCAATGCTCTTGTCTCCATTAGCAATGTCATAGCTCTTGCCAAATGTGTCCTTAAATCCGAGAGTATCAAAGAGGACCTGGGCAACATCTGCCCTGGTGATAGTTCCATAGTCGTCGTTGGGGCTCTGTACGATCCTGATCTTGCCTTTAGGTGAATCGTCGGTCAAAATGGTAGGTTTGACAATAGTGTAATCCAACTTGTCGCCAAATTCATCAACCAAAATACGGTCAGCATAGTGCTTGGCAATATAGTAGTTTCTAAGTCCTGACTTCAACCCAGCCTCACGGTTTTCAGCAAACAATGCACTAACAATGACCAATCTTCTGACTTTGGCCTCAACAGTAGCTTCAAAAGCTTTAACCACTCCATCCAAATCAACTTGCAATAAATTCTTTCCAGCAGAACCAACAGTTAGGACCACAGCATCGTGTCCTTTAATATTTTTTGCCAAGTCTGAAACTGAAGCATCTGCAAGATCTAATTTAGCTGAAGTGATGTTGGAACCACCGGATGAAATTTCCTTGATAGTTGCTGCTTGCTCGTCATTTCTAACTACTGCAGTGGCATTGACACTCAGCTTGGCAATTAACTTTATCAAATGTTGGCCCACTTTACCATGTGCACCAAAGACGATTAAATTCTTAAATGTTGACATTATTATTTTTGTTTCTTCTGTTGCTAAAACAATTGAGTTGGAAATTCGTGGAAGAAATTCGTCTGTATTTATAATCAAGAGGAGATTTTGTGGCAGATCCCTTAAAGTTGCGCTTTGCAACCACACTTTCTTTTTGCTGACAAACTCTGGAATAAAAAAACTACTACTACTACTACTTTGCCCGAAAGCTACAAATTATTACTTAGTTCTAATGATACAATTCTGTTATCTTCTATTTATACTTATTATATTACAGATATATACACCTAAATGGGTAATGAATGTCTTTTCATTCAATGAATGTGTGCTGCCAGTTTATTGATTGAGTTTTGTGCTGGGGAAAGAGGTTTGGAACTGTTGATGGAGTTTGGAGTACTTTTTCGTTCCGACTGTGGACGCTTTTGCACCTGCTGATTGGGAGAAGATGACTGTGCGTGCTCGTTGTGGGGTTGATTATTCAATTGTTTGTGTTGAACTTGGGCTTGAACTTGTGCTTGTGCCTGAGCTTGTCTATTTGCAAATTGTTGTTGTTGTAGTGCTCTCATCCGCGCCAGATGCAAAAAGGATTGCTGCTTTTGTTGAATTGATTCCTTCAAAAGTCCATACGATTTGGAAAGTAACATCGATCCAAATCTGATTGCCTGTGTGTCGTCACTGATATTATTGAGCTTAGAAGGATCGAGACTGAATGGATCAAGGGCTCCTTTCTGGGACTCCAGCAAATCAGTATCATACTTCCATCTTGACCTCAATCGTTTCCACTCATCTACTTTGCTGTCGTAGACATTTGTCACTTCTTCTTCACCCTCGCAAATTTCAGAAAAGTCTAAAAACTCGTCAGCAACATCAGGGGTAGTTTGACCACGTCTATCAAGAAACACTCTGCCTCCTCTACCAACACGTTTTCGTAGTCTCAAGATTGGTTCTGATAACTTGGCATTCTCGTCGGCTTCCCTTGCTGCATTAACGGTGCTCTCCTTGGCAAACCCGTGTGTATAATGATCAAAGTTGTTATTTTCAATGTCTTGCAACAACTGGGCAATATAGCTTGGGGAGTTGAATTTGTTATTGGTAAACTTCTCCTGTAGAAGCGCTGAGGTATGAGGGAAGGCTTTTGTAGGTATTAACTCACCATTGGAACCTTTAAACGTGCGAACTCCTGGTATTGATTTGTTGTCTTCTATTAAAGTCTTCAATGGATCACTTAAATAATTTGAAGTGTTGAATTGATGAAAATTAGTAGCAGCAATAGACGAATACGGAATGTGGTTCGACTCAACCAATTTATCGTTGGTGGATATGTCAAAGAACGGTTCATAAGGATCGTCAGTAACATTGACAAACCCTCTATCTTGTTCTTTTCGTTTACGAAGCTTGTCCAACACAGCTCGTCTGATGGTCTCGTTCTTCTCCCTCAAAACTAATGAGACAGTAACAAGATCCATATCTGGAATCTTGGACGGTGGCAACTTGACATAAGGTTGGTTTGTGGATGTTCCGTCTCTTTGGTTCTGCTGGCTCGCATTTTGCTGTTGCAAGATGTGTTGTTGTTGTTGTTGTTGTTGTTGTTGTTGTTGCTGGGCTCTTGCAGCTTGCTCTTGTTCTTGTTTCCTCTTTTCCTTTTTCTTTTCTTTCTCCTCCTCGTCTTCTTTGGGTTTGATGATTCTTCTTTTCTTATGTGGAAAGAACAAATAATCGTCGCCCTTGATTCCAAGCTCTCTCTTGATAGACTTCGCCTCTGAACGAACTTTGAATATGTCAAATTCAGCCTGCAAATTTCGTAAATTCAAAATTTCTCGTTCACAAACGCCCATTACCAAGTCGCGTGCACGATGAAGTGATTTCTGTAGCAAACGAATACGCTCTGCACCAACTGTGTCAGCCCTTCTTGTCTTACGCGCTTGCCTAAACTCACGTCTTCTAAAACAGACGTACGGATCATTCTCATTATCTTTTTCATTTGCATTGGGGTCCTCAAATCGAAGGGTTGGATGAATCGATCGTCCCTTTCTCTCAATTTTTCTCTTTGACCAATGGTCGTATACTGCTCTTCCGAAAAGTTCAAATAATTTAGGAATCGGCCGCACTTGTGTTGTATGCTCCTGGTCTCTATCAAAAAGGGTTGTGAATGGTTTGTAATTAATTTCCTTTGAGAGCCTCTCTTTTAGGGTTGTTGTGGATAGGTATTCCAAATTTCCACCGCTGGATTCAATGTACGGGTTGCTGGTTTTTATTGTGCTTTCAAATTGATTGATAATATACTTTGACATTTCCTCGTATGACAATATATTCGACGGATCCATCGACAAAAAGGGTTGTCTAGTCTCAATTGTTTTTTCCAATCGGTCACAAATCGTTTCAAATTCGAGCTCGGTACACTTTCCCAGGTCATCTTGTTTCCTTTTTCCTGTTGGTTGAATTTTGGAAAGAACTTCTCGATAAAAAACTTCATCCTCTTCGTCCATGTTGTATTCAACGCCAACGGTATCCTCCACAGTGGCACTAAATTTAATGTATGTCTCTGGCTCATTAAACTTCTGATCCTTATAATACTTTGAAGCCTCATGCCAGATTTTAGAAGCATCCGGTGTCGGTATATACACTTCGTTTGCTTTCCCAGAACTTGCGCTCGATAACGCTTTCTGAGCCGCATTGATTACCTTTTGCAAGTGTACTTCTTCCTCCTCATTTTTATCGACACCCGTTTCAACTGCGTGAACATCACGCGCTGGTTGTCCTATATTATTTGAATGTAGATGATGCACCTGACTCGGCTCCAACTCAGAGCCATCTAGTGTCGGTAGATCACTCTGTTTATAGATGGACAACGGTTGTTTAACCGATATTTTTCGTTGACGAAACCGAGCACCAGCGGCATGTTGATTGGCTTTGCTATCATTTTTTGCAGGTGGTATTGCCATTGCCAGGACACAATACCCTTTACTCTATGACAAGTCCTGACTACTAATCCGGTGTGCTTTTTCGAAGGTTGGGCTGGCGATCTTTAACTGGCCCAGCAAAAGTTGGAAAATCAATCTTTACGCGCCTTGACTATTGGTGTGTGGGTGTTTTCGTGTTGACTTTGGAAAAAGAAAAAAAAATCTTTTTTTAATGTCGAACTCTTTTGTCCAATGAAAATTGACGAACAGGGGGGCGATGGCAAAAATATAAAGTCTTGCTCCATTCAGTGAACATGCGTCAACCACAGGCTAAAATTGACGGCAGGGGGTTTGTAGGTGGTTTTAGTATAGAATGAGCTCTATTTGGCTAATGGATTGCCGGTGTAAATGATGGATTTGCCAATGTGGTTATCTATCTCCGTTCTGAAAATAGTTGTCGAAGTAAAAATTGGATACAGACTCAAAGCACTGTCTGTAATTGATTCGCTGTCGTGGACAAAAAAAACAAAAAAAAATAAATTGTAACGATTTGTGTTATAATTTACAAATGCGGAATCACATGCGGCTTTTTGATTAATACAGTGAATAGGGTAAGTTGGCAGTTGGTGGTGCTTTGAATAAGGAAAAGAACATGTTCTGTGTAGAGGAAGGCATGCTGTTATATCGTAAGGGCCGTCGTGTTGGAAAACGAGGAAAAGTATGCAATGCCAATCCCTTTAAACCTGACGAAGTCAAGTTGCTGCAAGGATCAATCCAAGCATGTGGATTATTGTGCTAGACAAAGCATCCAATAGCTCAATATATGAGCTTGTTGTGGAGGTGGAGCATAGAGCCTCAAATGAACTGGATTGTCATTCTCTAAATTTCTGGCCTCTAGATACTCTTCCATTATTCAGGTTCACAGAAGCCACGTGCGGTTTCTCTTGTAAGATTGTATTTAGTATCGTACACATTTGATTAAAACCTATTTGGAATGGTTGCACATGTTCTGGATGCTTGCCTTTCTGTCCACTATTGTGTCCACTGTTGAGCAGATTTCTAAAAGATGAGGTGTTCTTTGATCGCCTCAAAGGCAAACTATGATAGCCTTTATCAGCAGTTGTTTGATGAAACACGGCACTACTCGTGTATTTCGAACCAATCTCAAGATATGTGTAACATCATGGTGTTGTGTGTGCAAGCAGGAAGCTCCGTTCTAATTTTATTTTGTAAAGAAATAATTGGCCCCTGTTTTAGCGAAAATGTTTTGTGGTGAAAGTCAACTTTGCATCTCGTAACTGTTAGTATCCAATATACAGGAACACCATTGGGGCGGATAATATACCAATTTGATCACACTTCGATATTGTGCAGAATAATCAGTTGAATTTACTCAAGTGGATTCGTAAGCGCATACGTTTCGATTACAGAAGTTGATGCTACACAAGTACCCAGATAATTTCATAACCCGAAGAAATTGTACTTGACTTCGAAATACACTCACATGCAATATCGGAGTTTGGCCGTTGATATTACAAACTTGTCTTTAGAATGTAGCCAATTGCAATCGCAGTATGCGTGCTGGTAATGACAACACGATGTATCAAAATACGGACCAAACATCACATCGGGTTAATTGTATATTCTGTACGTTTTTGCCCCATGCATGGAAAACATTTACCACAAGTAGTTTGAATAAAAATTAAAATGACACAGAGATAATGAACCGAGCATTTTATCTGCCATTGAACCTCGGTGAAAAAGAGAAAAAAAATAAAACAAAAAAAAAACAAAATAGAGAAAGAGAAATCAGAAAAACCCGATTTATCGTAAGTTTAATTTTCACCAAGTGGGGTGGAGACGATAGGTAAGGGCAAGTAGTCACAAGAGAGCTAGAAAAGACTGAGACCATTATTTAGTGCACCTCAGCATCCCCATTACGCAATGCAGGTCCAGTTTTATCAAATGTAGGGGTTCTCTCTCAAACAACTCTCACCTTTGATAACACAAAAGTCCCCCATATCTTTTTTTTTGTTTGTTTCTGTTTTATACAACAATTATTAACACCCCCAATTTGAATTTTTCAATAAATAAATATTTCTTATGATTTAAATTTTTGGGGTTTTAATATATAAAAACACGCAAAAATCTCTTTCTCCATATATCATACTGCATTTTTCTTTCCATTTGGTCCATCTTTGCTATTCATTTGCATCATTGTATTCATCTCCGATTCGTTTTTAGCACATTTTTGCACAACTACAATCCTTATACAAATATATACATTCCAAATCGTGCTTATTCATTTTCATTGGTACATATCAAAAAAATAAAAAACACTCAAACTTTCATTACATTTTCTTATAACTATTCATAATGGACGACGTTGATTCAGTATTGGTAGATAATGTCAAATCGTTTGCCTCCGGTGGATTTGGTGGTATTTGTGCTGTCTTGACTGGACACCCCTTTGACTTGGTCAAGGTTAGATTACAAACTGGGTTGTACAATTCATCTGTACAGTGTGTCAAGGAGACAATTGCCAAAGATGGGTTGAGAGGTCTTTATCGTGGTGTGTTGCCACCATTGTTGGGGGTTACACCTATGTTTGCAGTGTCATTCTGGGGTTACGATGTTGGTAAGAAATTGGTTGGTTCCTTCACTGGTAAAGCAATTGAGCAATTTACAATTGGCGATATCTCAACTGCCGGTTTCATCAGTGCTATTCCAACTACTCTAGTTGCTGCTCCTTTTGAAAGAGTCAAGGTTATGATGCAAATTCAAGAAGGTGCAAAATCTAAAGGCATGGGTGGTGTTGTAGTCGAAATGTACAAGACAGGTGGTATTAGATCGATCTTTAAGGGTTCGGCAGCTACATTGGCAAGAGACGGTCCAGGTTCTGCATTATATTTCGCTACTTACGAATATTTGAAGAAGGAATTGTCAACTCCTGGAAAGGATTTGTCCATTTTTGCTATTATGACTGCAGGTGGTTTCGCAGGTGTTGCCATGTGGTTGGGTGTTTTCCCTATTGATACCATCAAGTCCACGCAACAATCGTCGAATGTACCTGTTTCAATTGCCCAAACTACGAGAAACATTTACGCAAAGGGTGGTATCAAAGCTTTCTTCCCCGGTGTTGGTCCTGCCTTGGCTAGATCATTCCCTGCCAACGCTGCCACCTTCTTGGGTGTTGAACTTGCCAAGAACGCCTTGGACAAGATTGTATAGGTATAGACTAATTATACAGGCGTATTTATTGAAAAAAATATAAAAACTGTGCTTCTGCTTATATACTGTGTGCAAACCTTCGATTTTTTTGCGTGCGCAACGTTCAAAAAATGTTGGTTGATAATGAATTTTTCTCAGTTTTCAAGTCAACGAGAGATTGTTAGTCAAAACGTCAATTCTACTGATAGAACGATTGGTCGCAGCGTCCATCAACAGGATAAACGATATAGAACATATTTCAAAATGGCATTACTGGACGAACAAGTATGTTTGGAAGCCAATCCGTATTGTATTAAATGGGAAGTTTACTAACGCAATTACTAGGTGAAATCCGAGCTTAGCAAAATGCAAGCCTTCATCGAGAAGGAAGCTAAGGAAAAAGCCAAGGAAATCAAGTTGAAAGCAGATGAAGAGTATGAAATTGAAAAGGCTTCAACAGTGAGATTGGAAACGTCTGCCATTGATGCCACCTACGAACAAAAATTGAAAAAAGCAAGCTTGGCTCAACAAATTACCAAGTCGACAATTGGTAACAAGACCAGGTTGAAAATCCTTGGTGAGAAGGACCAAATTTTGAATCAGATATTTGACGACGCTGAAAAGGAGTTGCATAATATCACCAAAGATAAGGCCAAGTACAAGCCTGTTTTGGTTGGATTAATCGAAGAAGGTATTTTGACTTTGTTAGAAAGCAAAGTATCTGTCAAGGTAAGAGAAGCCGATGTCGAACTTGCGAAAGAGGCCGCAAAGGAAGCGTCTAAAAACTACGATGAGAAAACTAAGCAAAAAGTTGACGTCTCAATTGATGAGAAAGATTTCTTGAGCAAGGATATTGCTGGTGGAGCTATTATTGTGAATGGTACCGGTAAAATTGAGGTTGTAAACACCTTGGAGGAGAGATTGAAGATATTGCAAGAAGAAGCCTTACCTGCCATCAGACTAGAATTATTTGGACCTTCGCCTACAAGAAAGTTTTTTGATTAAGTTATCTTCTCTTTTGTTTACTTCTTTATACACTTCAATTAAGATAAATCTTTAACCCGAAAATGCTGGAACTTGTAGAGGATTCGTGTGAAAGGACAGATAGTGGCAAACAAATCAGCTTTGGAACTTGTAGAGATTCGTGGTGTGTCAGAAAAAGAAACTTGAATTTGGTCCTTTAGTCGCATCGGTTTTGCTGCGCGACAATCTCTTCACACATGAAAACCCAAGCCTTGGTAGATAACCAGTGCTTTTTATCCTCCACTTCATGCACCGAGTATTCCAACAACAGCTACCTAGGTCTAGTCTTCTCTTCCGAAGACCCAAACTACATTGCCATCCACTAACGACGTTCACTAAAGGACACATTCCCTTGAACACAAGTCTTTCTGAACCAACACTCGACAGAAAAGCACACAATGATCAGCATGTGATACTAAGTAAGTTGAAGCCGATACAGCCAAGTGATGTATACGTATCATGCACAGTATTTGATTCGAAAGGTAATATCACTGCCGTGTCCAAAAAATATCCCAAGATGCTATTCTTGAAGGAGAACCACCTATTTCCACGAGATTTGCGAAAGATTGATACCTCATCTATTGATGTCATACCGACTATTATGATACGGCCGTCAAATGCCATCCTTGTCAACTTGTTGTATATAAAAGCCATAATAAAGAAAAATTCGGTCATGGTGTTTGACACATCGAATAGCGAAGTGGCGACCAAATTGGGCATATTGATGTATGATTTAGAAATGAAGTTGAAATCGTCGTCAAATTCGACATCCATGCCATATGAATTCAGAGCATTGGAGCTGATCTTGGTTAGTGTAATGAGCTATTTGGAGGCGGAAATAAAGACCTACATTTCAAGTTGTGGCATGATATTGGGCGAACTAGAGAATCAAGTCGACCGAAAGAAATTACAAGAGCTTTTAATACGACTGAAGCAGTTGTCTAGTTTCCACCAGAAGGCATTGTTAATTAGAGATGTCTTGGAGGAGTTGTTGGAGAATGATGAAGATTTGGCAGGAATGTATTTAAGTAAACCGAAAGTGCCGGGACATGAAGAAGAAGAGAGTTATGAGGATTTAGAAATGATCTTGGAGAGTTATTATAGACAATGTGATGAATGCGTCCAACAAGCAGGCAGTTTGTTGAATGACATTAGAGCAACTGAGGAGATTGTAAATATCATTCTCGACGCCAATAGAAACTCCCTTATGCTATTTGAATTGAAGGTTACTGTTTACACTTTGGGTATAACTGTTGCAACTTTAATACCTGCCTTTTACGGAATGAATTTGAAAAATTATATCGAAGATTCGAATTTGGGGTTTGCAGCAGTTGTGGTGTTTTCTCTAATACAAGGTGGAATTATAACCTGGTACAATTTCAAAAAGTTGCACAAGGTTCAAAAGCTCACAATGATGGGAACCAATGATACCTCAATGAATGTGTCGTCCATGTATTCTTCGACAATTAGGAAAAACAGTCTGTTCCTACGCCGATTAATATTCGGTTCCGGTACGTACAGGAGAAAGAATTTCGACCGACCTACGAAACGAGAGAAGGACGTTATTTGGAGAATGATTAATGATGATAGACCAAGATATTAGGGTGTATAGACATTTACTCTTTTGTTTTTTTGTTTTGTTTTGTTTTAATTCTTTTGTAAATAGTCTATTTAATCGGATTCTACTTCATCCTCGGCTGAGTCGGACTTGTTTACAACTTGTCCATCTTCATTTTCATCTGCATCTTCACTCTCATTGATATAAGCAGGCAAGTCTTCGTTTTCATCTGGCTCGGCAATTTCAGTTGTAGTCACAGTCCCACTCACATCATTGTCGTCATCATCATCATCAAATTTCTTGTGTTTACCTGTTGGTTGGGAGCTGTTCTTTTCTTTATAAACGGGCTGAGCATTTCGTTCTTCGCCAGGTGTAATCAAAGTACCTTCTACACTGACAACTCTTCCAGTGGTGTACACATTCTTGACAGTGAATTTCAATTTACCATCAACTTTTTGTCCGTTTTCATCACTCCAGTAGCCATAAGTCTTTTTATCATCAGTTCCACCTACTTCATCTTGTTGACTATTTGTAAAAGTCCATCCCATGGGGATATTGAATTTCTTTATGGATGCATTAAAAACATCGCAGATTAACAATCCCAAATGTGACGGAGTTTGGATGAAAATGTCTCCTTCCAATACATCACCTACGCTTGGACTCCAAATTAAAAACTGCACGTCGACCCAAAGGAATGTAAATGGGGAAGAACCTTCGATTTTAGCAAGGTTTTGGTCCTGTGCCTCAGACTGCAACGATATGTTTGAGTAAGATAGTATGACTCCTTTTAACTTTGGATGAAACCTCATCACTAGTGGATCTAGATGTTGTTGTTTGATTCCTAGGATGGGGTCATTGATGAATGCAGGTGCCAATGAAACATAAAGCGAGGTGGAAACAGTCTTGAAGCATTCTGATAGTTGCGTATCCAGGTTGACGGGATTTTTAGACTTGACAGTCTTTGATCTTTTTGCAGATGCTGAATTATTATGGTCTGTATTCTTTCTCTTCGCCTCTGACATTGCACAATTAGTATCTATTGCAAGTAATACTTCTGATCTAAATTGTCTATAAAGTCTATGTAGATGATCTTCAAAGTTTTTGTGCGCAATAAATTTTTCTTTTTCTTTTTTTTTTTTCTTTAGGTCTTCCAGATGAGATGATACCTTTCACTCTTTTACACCTTTTACTACGATAGGAATCATACCTCCTGTAGGAATGGTGAATTTTCTGTGACCAATGACTGTGATGAATGCTCTAATGGTTCCTGCATGGGAAGTTATACTGATGATGTCATTCTCGTCCTTTTCAAAGATATTTTGCAACACATCATGGACTCTAGCAAATTGCTCGTGTAGATGCTCTCTTCTTGGATAAACATACTCTTTAAAAAGTTTGTCATCTTCTTCAAAGTCTTCCGAAAACACAAGATTGGGGAATCTGGCACGAAGCTGACTCTTGGTTGAGCGTTTATGGCAGAGGTGCAATCCAATAGTTTCTCGCAAATTTTCCACCACTAATGGGTTCGTATTGGGCCAAGTGATATTGTGCGTTTTAATTGATCGCTGAAGTGGAGATACGTAGAAGGATTTCGGATACGGGGCTCCTTTCTCCAACTGGGTGCTCCAAACATTGTGATTCTCCCACGCCTGCTTGATTCCCAATTCCGTCAAATCAGCATCAGGGCCCCATGTAATTTCACCATCAGTGCCCAAGAATCGCCATTTGCTGTACCATTCCTCTTTGGTATATTTGCGTCCAGCAACATTTGCCCACCCTTGTCCATGCCGAGCAAAGAAAATTAGCTTGTATTGGACATTGGAAGATGCAGACGCATTCAATTCATTTATTTTCTCAACTATGGATTCCCAAGGTTTCTGTATGCCTAAATCTTCTTCGGTGTATCTAAACTCCATGTCATTTGTGTCTGGTGAAGATTGTTTGAAGAAGCCTTGTTGTGGAGAAAACTTCCATACGGGAGCCAGCGAGTACCGCTCGGTGATTAACCGGTGATATAATGCATCCTGATCAATATCACCATGCGCATCATGGTAATCGTTACTATTGGGAACTAATAACGACATGAGGGTTGTGTGTTGTACATAATAACTAAGTAAAAGTTCAATGACTCAGAAATATATTCCGGATTAATGTCGGAATAAAAAAGAGTCAGTCTCGTGTCGTTAAATAAAGTGCGACAACGATTATTTAAAAAATATCTCTTGATACTAGAAAACCATTTTTGCAAGGCTATAGAAAGTATTTCACACAAAATGAAGGGGAAAAAGTAAAAAAGAAAAAAATAAAATAAAATAAAAGAAAACGAGAGAGATTGAAAAAAAAATTAATTTAAATAAAAAAAAATAAAAAAAAAATAAAAATAAACATTCACAACCATCTTTGATATCTTTTCTAAAGCTTCAGCTGAATTTTCACAGTCAACTTATAAAAAAATCGAGCAAATTGGAAAATAACAACTAGCGAGCAACTGCTTTATATCTTAGTCTCTCATTTACTTTCATTCTGGATTTATACACGAGTTTGACACATTTCGCTATTAGCTAGTAATGTCTGACGAGTGGAAAAAAGAATTTGCGTCTGTGGACGTGCATTCAGATTCTGCTACTGAGCTGAAAATGGATGCAAAGTTGGAAGACAATTCAAACACTGATGGGAAGCTGCCACTGCCAAAGGCAGATGAAGATGCTGTTGATGTTGATGTTGCAATCAAGCAAGAAGGTGAATCGGAGCCTGCGCCACGTGAGGAACTTGCAACTGAAACTCCAGCCAAAAAAGAGGCTAGTGTGGACCCCACTATTTCTGAGCAACCACCTTTGAAAAAAGTTAAGCTTGAAGAAGAAGATGACGATGTTGATAATGGCATCAAGCAAGAAAATGGCTCTAACAAAGTCAATGGGTCCACCGCTATTAAAGAAAATGAACTTCATGTGGTAAAAGCACAACCACGCCCAATTGTTGTTGTGCCACCAGCTAAACCAGAGTTGTTTTATATTCCCCTAAAGACAGGTTTGGTATATGATGTCAGAATGAGATACCATGCCAAGATTTTCACGTCCTATTTTGAGTACACTGACCCGCATCCAGAGGATCCACGTCGTATATACCGAATTTACAAAAAATTAGTCGAAGCCGGACTCGTTCAAGATTATTCGCTATCAGGTATTGATGAATTGGGTCCTTATATGCAAAAGATTCCAATAAGAGAAGCATCAGCCGATGAAATATTAGAGGTTCACTCAGAAGAGCATTTGAAGCACATTCAATCTACAGAGACAATGACCAAAGATGAGTTATTGAAAGAAACGGCGAATGGAGATTCCATCTATGTCAATAACGATTCATTTTTCTCGGCCAAGTTATCTTGCGGTGGTGCTATTGAGGCGTGCAAGGCCGTGGTTGAAGGAAGAGTTAAAAATTCACTTGCTGCAGTCAGACCTCCTGGACATCATGCTGAACCAGACTCTCCTGGTGGGTTTTGCTTGTTTAGTAATGTTGCAGTAGCTGCCAAAAATATTTTAAAATCATACCCTGAATCAGTACGAAGAATAGTCGTTCTTGATTGGGATATCCACCACGGTAACGGAACCCAAAAAGCATTTTATGATGATCCAAGGGTGTTGTACATTTCACTACACAGATACGAAAATGGTAAATTTTATCCAGGAACCAAGTATGGTGGGGCTGAGCAAGTTGGAGAAGGTGCTGGTGAGGGCTTCAACTTGAATATCCCTTGGCGATCACATGGAATGCACGATGGCGACTACGTGTATGCATTTAACAAGATAATCATCCCAGTCATGCTAGAATATGACCCTGACTTGATCATTGTCAGTTCAGGATTCGACGCAGCCGATGGGGATGTAATCGGTGCGTGCCACGTCAGTCCTGCGGGATACGGGTACATGACCCACTTGTTGAAAGCGATAGCTAGAGGAAAATTGGCAGTTATTCTCGAAGGTGGATATAACTTGACATCGATTAGTAACAGTGCATTGGCTGTGGCCAAAGTGTTACTTGGTGAACCACCCGAAAATACGATCAAAATGCAACCTCATGGAGACGCGATCGAGGTTGTTGACGAAGTTGCTAAAATACAATCCAAATATTGGAAATGCTTGAAACCGGGAATACCAAAGACTGTATTTGACGATGTGTATGATCTACCTGACCTTGATAAAGAAAGGTACAAGTTATCCAATATAGCTGATCCAATACGAACCTACCAAAACAACGAGGCATTCTCCAGAAAGCAATTCATCAACCTTCCAATTATTAATCACGATAAGGGTGATAAAAAGACTGCTGACTTTACGTGCGACTTGCCTCAACAAGCAGAGGAGTTAATAATGGCAAGTCCAGATATCTTTGATTGCACGTCTATCGTAGTAACAATACATGATCCACCAGAAATATGGGCAAATATAAACCCCACCACTGGTATTATCGACAGCAACTCATCAATAGTATTAGAGCAACCATTGTTTCAGATCATGGACAAAGTGGAGAAGGAAAAAGATAAAGATAACAAAGACAAAATTGGTTATATTGATGTCAATGTTCCTTCTTTCCAGTTGCCAATACCCGGCTTGTCAACAACTCATGAGTCATCATATAACCCAACCATTTTTGCCCAAGAGGTACTTTTATACCTTTGGGACAACTACATCTCATTCTTTGCCAATTTGAAAAAGTTGGTCTTTGTCGGATTTGGGGATTCTTATCAAAGTATAGTTCACTTATTCAGCAAGCGTCCATCAGCAGATATCAAAAGCTTGGTCAAATTCACCATCGCTTACGTCAATAGAACGCCATTGAAACCTATAAATCCAGTCATGGATGAAAGTATGGTTGATTGGTTTTACCACAATTCGACAATTTTCACCAGTAATTTAAATGCTTGTTGGAGTAATTCTGGTAATGGATCATCATCGGGTGATTCTAATGGGGATGAGATTAAACGACCAAGAAGAAAATTTGGTCGCGTTTTGAAAGCTAAAGGAGATGGATTATTTGATGTAATTAATGAGAAATTTGATGAAGGTGTAGACAACATTTTGGATAGCATAGAGGACTACTCGAGTTCGGAGGAGTGATTGTACATACTTTGTCGTATAAATAGATTGTTATGTCTTTTAGCCATTGTCGCATTCAGATAGAAAAATGTCACTGTCTGATGATATTTTGCGAAACCTGATATTTGTTCCGCGGTTCATTAAATGCTATTTTTATCGCAACAGATATAGAGAGAGAATCATCGATCTCTTGATTGGGGATATAGTCACAGTTTAGCACCTATTTTCTACGATCGACAGAAGTAGCTCAAGTTGAGATGTGGTAGGTCTCAATCGACGAAACCTTTTCTGAATTTTTCCGCTTTTCATCTAGCAAAGGAAATATAAATTTCACAATTCCCCCCTCCCCTTTGTGCAATTCTGTTCTATGATTTGCCCCACACAGACACTACACGCAGTGTTTTTTTGTAATTTATATAAAAACCGTTCACCTAGGGCGAAAAGGATAATACCCAAATTGTAACTAGTTAAGTTACTCTATTCTAAGACCAATGTCATTCACACTCGAAAAGAAACAAACTAAAGCTCATCCAATTAGAGCTAATGGTGCTACCTTAATAGCCGAGGATGCCAAAAACTTGACTGTCGTGTACAATAAATACAAATCAAACTGTCCCCGTCCAAACCCCCAATCGCAGTTGACTTACAATTTGGTCTTTTGCCATGGAACAGGATTCAATAAATCAATCTGGAACTATCATATAAAGAAATTATATCAGCTTTCTCAGTCGTTGCAAGTGCCATGGTTTTTAGACACCGTTATCAGTGCTGATGCAGTCGGTCATGGTGATTCAAGTTTAGCCAATGATGGAAAATTGGGCCCCGTTTACACATGGGATGATGGTGCAAGAGATGTTATTGAAGTTGTTCAGCATGAAACTCGTACTACTGGTGATTTGGAGAATGATTTCAATTCAAGGACGGTGATTATCGGCCACTCTATGGGCGGGTTTGTTGCCACATACGCGGCATATTTGGAACCGACTTTATTTGATTCAGTAGTGGCTATTGAGCCGGTTTTGTTTGGTACCCCCGACAATGCCCAGTTGTACATCAAGTTATTCAACAAGATTTCTCAGCTAATATTGGATACTTTTGACACCGAAACAGATGCTAGATTCTTTTTCGAGAAGTTTTCCTTCACCAAATTCATTCACCCAGAAGTGATGAATGATTTCATAGCGGATGAAATATACAAGACCAAGAATGAAGAAGGTGAGGATATTTATAAAGTCAAGTGTTTGAAAGATGTCCAAGTAGCTGCGTATTTGGGCTCCATGATGTCGCTTCCTAAAGGTATGTTGGCATTACCAGCATTGCGTGTGCCATTTTTGCACGTTATTGGGTCCAAAGCTAAATGGAATCCACCCGAGAGTGTCGCTTGGGTCAGAGGTGCTATTGATCCACAATACTTTGTTGGTGGTGTTGATATTAAAGATGGAGAACATTTAGTCAATGCTGAAAAACCCGACGAAGTTGTTGCAATTATCAAGAATTTCTTGACAAAGAGAGATGAAGTTTATACAAAAGAGAGATCGGAAATTCCTGAAGTTGTCTTGAAGGGGGATAGAAAAGCGTTGCATGATCAAGAGTTTGGTAAGTTGTTAAGAGGTGATCTTGAGGATATTTACGGGTATGAGCTTGCAAAACATGCACCTTTTGATCTCACTTTGACCAAGAAGGATAGCAAATTGTAGTCCCGCGGTTTTGTTCAATTTTTTTTTGGAGACTTTTTCTAGAGTTTATCTCTTCATTAGCGCAACGTACTACATCACCTTCTTTATTTTAATTGTTTATTTTTATAGATGCAATAATATATCTAGACATAATTGGGGAATCTTTTTGAAAATTGCTTCTCTAAGTCATCTATATCTGGTAGCGATAAGTCACTGCCTGTACTCAGTCTTCGAGATGGTTGTTGATCCGATTTGAGAAAAGACGGCTTTTTCGGCTTGCTTGGAGGTGGCTTCTTGGGGTTATCGTGATGTACTTGCGGTTTGGGCTTTGGCTTTGGCTTGGGTTTGTATGCAGGTTTGGGTGAGGGTGTGGGTGCAACATAAGACTTGGGTCTATGCGAGTGCTTATTTGACAGAACTTGTGGTTTCGCAGCGTCTGGCGTAGGCGATTTGTGCTGTCTCGACGAGGACAAATTTACAGGGACCTTGGGAGGCGCCAATTTTTTTACTGGTGGTTTCTTGGTATACGGAGATTCATTGATGGAGTCAATATCGTCTACCACGTTTTTATCAGTAAATCTTCCGTAGCCCAGTGCAGTCTTGTGAACTTGTTGTGATTCACTTTGAGCAAGAAGTGCCTGCATTCGTTTTTGAATCAGCTTCTCTTTCTCCACAGATTCGTCCGAAGTCACTGGATCGATCTTTTCATCTGACGATCTTCTACTTCCAGTTAATATTTGTTTGAGACTCTTTCTTCTACTGCCATAATCCGAAGCGCCTGTATTATTAGCACTGATACTCCCTCCTGTGCTAATCCTTCTCAAGGTATTGCTTCCACCTGTGCTAATTCTTCTCAAGCTGTTCCAAGCCGATTTCATACTTCCATCATGACTCTCACTCTCTTTAGTTTTCAAAAACTTCATAGTGTCTTCTGTTTCACCCAAGTCGGTAGTTTCATAACCTCTGGCAAGTTCCTGCTTGACTTTATCTTGAACTGAGGGTGTAGATTTGTTCCCCTGTGCGTATATCTTTGGCTTGTGACCATTGTCGTAGTAGGCGCTGAGTGGACGTGTTACTGCCCGTTTTGGTTCCAGCTCAAACGGAGACGAAACTGCCTTTGTATCCAATTTTTTCATAAACTTTGTTTTATCAATGGCTGCAAAAGCGTCAACAGATTTGCCTGCTTTAGCTTTGGCATTGTTGTGGTGGAGAGGTGGGGTGACCAACTTCTTTGTCTCTGGAGCAGGTGGACTGACCGACCTCTTTGCTTCTGGAGCAGATGGGCTGACCGACTTCTTTATATCAGTCGTAGCTGCTTGCAAGATACTAGCTGGGATAACATTCGGTACCTTAGTTTGCCCCTTCATTTGACACAATTCTCCCAATAGTTGTACGGCATTTGGTCGACGCCTGGGGTCTGCCCGTAGGCATACTTTAATAACATTTTTCAATCTGGGTGAAAACATCAGCCCCGGCTGGTCCTTAAATCTCAATGTCTCTGAGCAATTCAAAATGGCTCTTTCCAAATCTTGCAAGTTCGATTGGTTGGGCAGTTCAAATGGAGTTGTGTAGTAGCACAATTTGTATAAAAATATACCCAATGCCCAGATGTCCAGCTTATCATCTACAGGGAACCCCTTTGTTAAATCAATCATTTCGGGTGCTCTATATTGCGGTGTTGTGTGCTGCATCAAGTCATCCTTCATCAATTGTAGTTCTTGCGGGTTCTTTGGTGGCGCCATGTAATTCACTGACGACCCAAAATCGCATAGTTTGAAAACATGGTTGGAATCAATCAAGACGTTTTCTATTTTTATATCGCGATGTATAAGAGGTGGTCGTAAATGATGGCACATGGCGACTCCGATTGTCACTTGGTACATTATGTCTATTATCTCCTTCTCCGTTAACTTGTTGACTAGCCTTGTGTTCATAAAATCAATCAATCCATTATTCTCGCAGTATTCCATCAACAATAGCACTTCGTATTGTTGTTGGTTGTGGTGATTAGGCTCGTTTAATCGAGATGCGTGGGAATCAATGTAAGAGACAATGTGTTTGTTGCCTCGTAGCCTTCTCATGGCATCCACTTCTTGACGAAGAAGGCTCAATTGCCATTTGCTTGGAACGACAACTCGTTTCAAACAGGCAGTGTTGGAACCATGAAACGCTGGATCAATATGGCAAGTGTATACGTGGGCAAAACCACCAGCAGATATATATTTAATAATCGAAATCTGATGTGATCCGACAACTAGCTTTGTCCCTGGTTTATACGCATCTGGGGGAGGTGACGGCGGTGGCATTATTATCCCTTGTTACTTTCACTCGCTTTAAGAAAGGCCAGTGTAAATTTGAAGGCTTGTCTGTGGATGAAATGTGTGTTGAACAAAAAATCCCAGTCAAGAAAAAAGTAAAAAAAAAAAAAGAAATAAGAAATAAGAAAACAGTAAAACAAAAATGAATGATCCCATGTGTAATTCATGGCGGTACCGCAGTGGTGAAAGAACTGTGTTTGCTAGAACTCGAGGAAGAGAGGTCTTTTAATTATTGCTATACTGGTAGGCTAGTGTAGTCTCACTCCTAGTGATGTTCACTAACCACAAAACTAAATTACCTCCAGATTGATTTAGCGCATTTGAGGACTGGAAAACTGCGCATCGATTTTTCACCGAAATTTTATTTTTCTTTTGAGTCTTGCAACATCCCTCATCTCAAAGAGCCAATGAGGTTATACTTTGATGCTGAGAAGTTTCTAAAACACGACGATGGCAGTCTTCAAAAACGTATATTCAATGATAGAAAGTTGACCAATCCAAAGCACGTTTTCGCGTTGGTGTATTCCACAACAAAGTACAAAGAGTATATTCAGCAAATCATTCAAAAGTCCAAGATACAACGAGACTTGAAACCGAAAATCAGCAATGAATTGTTGGCGTTGTTGGTACACGACTTGGTATTCAGTCCCAGGGGAAGAATTGAAAGTGGGAAGCATCCGATAAAGGAGGCAGTTTTAGCCCACAAGACAAGATTGCAGGCAGAGTTTATCAAGTTGAAATTAAAGTACAAGGTTAAATCTGTTGACCAATTACCGACCAAGGAAAATGATGATGAGACTCCTGTGAGATGGTTTAGAATAAACACGGTAAAAATTGATCCAGAAAGATTCTTCAAAAAGCATCCATTTTTTGCCACATTGCAACCGGTGAATAGATTTCAAGACTTGGCGGAACCAGGATTCATTTATGCCGATGACTATGTTCCCAACTTGTACGGCATACATCCAAAGGAAAAGCTTTCACTGACTGAGGCATACACATTGGGCGAAGTGATTATCCAGGACCGTGCGTCTTGCTTTCCAGCACATATTTTAAACCACCAAAGAGAACATGCCAAAGTAATTGATGCTTGTGCAGCTCCTGGGAACAAAACTTCACACGCAGCATCATATCTGCCTGCTGATTCAGGCTCCGTTGTCTATGCAGTTGAAAGAGATCAGAAACGAGTAAATATACTCCGTACAATGAGTGAAAAAGCTCTTGGAAAAAGTAAAAAGAAGTTGATTCAAGTATTACATAATGACTTCACCAAGATTGACCCACAAGATTTTGCCGACGTTACTGGTCTTATTGTTGATCCTTCGTGCAGTGGGTCAGGTATTTTTGGTAGAGCATCGGATGAAGAAGAGAGTAACGATCAAAGACTTGAAAAATTGGCATCCTTTCAAGTAATCATTATGAAGCATGCATTATCGTTTCCTGGTGCTCGCAAGGTTGTGTATTCTACGTGCTCAATACATGCTGAGGAAAACGAAAGGGTAGTAATTGACTTGCTCTCAGATCAGCGAGTGCAGGACCAAGGTTGGAGATTAGCGTCGAGGGAAGAGGTGCTTCCGACGTGGCCTAGACGAGGACTTGAACCAGAATTTGTTGCATTATCGAGGGATGCAGAAGTTTGTAAACAATTGGCGGGTGGTTGTGTGAGATCCAATCCAAAAGAAGATGGAGGTATTGGATTTTTCGCCGCTTGCTTTGTAAAGGAAGCAAAAGCTGGTGCAAATCGTGTTGAAGAGGAGGCAGAGGAGGCAGAGGGTGGTGAGAAACTAGAGGACGGAGAGGACGGAGAGGACGAAGAGGAGTGGACTGGATTTGGTTAATTATCTGTTGCCACATGGTCAAAGAGTGACGATAATATGAACTTAAAAAACGACGCCATACGTTAATTGTTTGTTGAAACTGGGCACAAGATCCTCTTTAACAATTGTTGTTGTGTGAATAAACTCAATTACATATTAATAAAGTTCATTAACTTGTATTTTAAACAATGCCAGATCTAAAGCAGGGTTTTTCACAAACAATGAGAAATGATCGTTATGGTATTTTGATGAGTGGTTACATAAGTTATAGAATATGCAGAAAGTCTCTTTTGTGTAAAAGGATCGAGAGTAATTAATCGTGGTTTATTTCGTCTGATGGTGTGGCACGAGAACATGTGCCTCAGAAAGACGAGGAGTTGAGGGTTTTTAATATTTGTGTATAACTCTGGCATAGCATTTGATAAGGTTAGATAAATGTCGTAGTAAGAAAATGTCTCTCTATCTTTATCAGACACATAAATGTCTCCCTCTGTGTGTGTTTGTGCCATTAATCATTTGCGCATTGGGCTAAAAAGTTTCTTTTTTTTCGTGCCGTACGATTGAAAGGTGTCTTTTAATTTTTTTTTCTTCTGGTCCATCATACTCTCTCTCTTCGCCTTTGTACACACATTGCCTTTACAACTTTTGTAATACATCAAAGATAAGTTGCGCGCACAAGAGACACACACAATTAAATGACTAACATTTGACATTACCAAAACAGAAAATTCTTTTTAAATGTAAAATGAATTTGGAGATACGCACAATGTGCAAAAACAGACAATAAATTGAAGCCGCCCGGCATAATGCGAAGTAGAACACTAATTTTGGACTAAAGAAATAATGGGCCGGTTGGAATGCAAAGCCTATTAAGGTTTTAATTTTTCTTTCAAAATGCCTTACGATTGCTGCAGTAATAATAACGCCTACTTTTAGCACCTGCAGTAAAAGCTTTTCTAGGATCGTACAGAGCGGTCGAGAGTGGTTTGGTACCTTTCTTCTTTATCGCCAACGGATGCTATCATTGGTCTATTTTTACTCTTATCAGAGGTCTCGTGCAGTTACGCCAGCCAGGGAAAAATGAAAAGCCACCTGTTCGTTAATAAAAAAACGCGCTCATTACTGTACACACAGCGAACAACAAGATCAATGACTCTTGAAGATGGCCAAGAACTTTGGAAGGGTAAAGGTGGATCTTAGTCACACACACACCCCTCCCTTCGTCTCGCGCCGTATGGAAGAAGAAAGGACAATAGTTTTGTTGGGGTATAAAAGATTAATTAGGTGCCTTAACACACTCCGCACCGGGGGGAACTTTGTAAATTATTCATAATTAAAGAACAATTGTAGGCAAATTTCATTTCTCTGTTAAAAAAAAATAAATAAAAGTAGCACAAAATGAAATTTTTTAGCTGATTTTGCAGCTCTTTATGCAAAGACAATAAAAAACATTGAGACAGGCGCTTTCTATGAACTTTTTCAGCATAAAGTCTCCCGATAAGTATGTCTTCACCACATTTTGTAAATAAGCTTTATATATAATAAAATCATTCTCCAGAGGAAAATATTTTCAGTCACTGCTTTTTCTTTGTCTACCTCGAACCCTTGCTTTACTTTAACCTTATTTTCCTCGTCTACACCCTGTCTCAAAGTCAGTTTCTTACTACAGATGGACAAGATCAAAAGTATATTGAGCCGTAGTGGACATGCCATCGAAAACGAGCTTGGGCAAGAGCACGCCAACCACGACTTGAATGAAAAAGCAGCTGATATTGTATCCCAACAAATCGTTAATGACGATTTTGAAGCCGATAGGAAAGTTCCCGATTTGGATCTAGTGGTGTCCAAATCACAAGAGTTTGATCCCGTTACATCGCGTTTGGTTGATGAAATCATTGGTGATGATTATGCTGGTGTTCATGTTGAAGATGACTCACCTTATCCTGAAGTTAGAGCTGCAGTCCCTAGCTCAGATGATTACGATATGCCACAAGCTACCATCAGAGGTTGGACTATAGGATTGATCTTGACAACTATTGGATCTGCCATGAATATGTACTTTTCCCTTCACTCGCCAACAATCACTATTACTACCTTGGTCACTTCTATTTTGGCTTACCCCATTGGAAGATTCTGGGCTTGGTGTGTACCAAAAAATTGGAAGATATTTGGTCTTCCTTTAAACCCTGGCCCTTTTAATATTAAAGAACACGCAGTGATTACTATCATGGCAAATGCTTCCTTCAACAGTGGTCCCGCTTATTCCACTGACATCTTGGTATCTATGAATAAGTTTTACAATATCGACTTTGGTATTGGGTTTGCTCTTGTTTGTACCCTTGCCACTAATATGATTGGGTTTTCAATGGGTGGGTTGATTAGGCGAGCTGTTGTTGACAGTCCATCGGCTATTTGGCCCCAAAACTTGGTTACAAGTACTTTTTTAACCAACATGCACATTAATGAAAATCATCCAGCTAATGGTTGGAAGATATCTCGTCTTGCATTTTTCTTGACTGTGTTTACCCTGGGGTTCTTCTACTACTGGTTCCCCGGTTACATCTTTACTGCATTGTCCAACTTCTCATGGATCACTTGGATTAGACCAAATAATGTCACTATTAATCAAATATTTGGATCAAGTTCAGGTTTGGGAATGTTTCCTAACTCCTTTTCATTAGATTGGAATCAAATTGCTGGTTATATCGGTTCACCATTGATTCCACCCGCTAGTACTATTGGTACGATTTTCTTTTCAATGGTGATCATTTTCTGGGTTATTGTTCCTGCCATTTCATTTACCAACACATGGTATGGTGATTACGTGCCAATCTCATCGTCTGGATCTTTTGATAGAAAACAACAGACATACCAGGTCAGTAAAATCGTTGACTCAAAAACATTGACATTTAAAAAAGACGAATATGAAAAGTACTCACCATTGTTTTTATCAACCACATTTGCCATCTCCTACGGTTTATCTTTTGCTTCCATTTTGGCAACAATAATCCACACCGTTTTATTCCACGGACAAGAGATTATTGATCAGTTCAAACTTAAAGAGAAGCCAGATGTTCACAATAGGTTGATGGCCCGTTACAAGAGAGTTCCAGAATGGTGGTTTCTACTTTCATTCTTGGTCTTTTTCGGAATGTCAATCGCTACGGTTAGAGCTTGGGAAACGGAAATGCCTGTTTGGGCTTTGATTGTAGCAATTCTCATTGCTATAGTCTTCTTGCTTCCGGTTTCTGTTATCTACGCAAGAACCAACATTAGTGTTGGTTTGAATGTTGTTACTGAATTCATTGTCGGTTATATGCTTCCAGGTAAGCCAATTGCCATGATGTTTTTCAAAACTTTTGGTTACATCACCAACAATCAAGCAGTCACTTTTGCTCAGGACATGAAATTGGGTCACTACATGAAAATCTCTCCATACAACATGTTCTTTTCTCAATTCACGGCTGCTATCTGGTCCTGTTTTGTTCAAATTGGTGTTATGAGATGGGCCTACGGTGCAATCGATGGGTTATGTGAAGCTGACCAGCCATCCAAGTTCACCTGTCCCGGAGCTAAGGTTTTTTTCAATGCCTCAATTATTTGGGGAGTCATTGGTCCACAACGTCAATTCTCCCACGGTCAATTGTACTACGGAACATTGTTTTTCTTCATCATCGGTGCTGTTCTCCCCATTATCAATTGGTTGATCTTGCGTAAATACCCAAACAGCGTCGTTAAATACTTGCACTGGCCCGTGTTTTTCTCCGGTACCGGATTAATCCCACCAGCAACTCCATTCAACTATACGTCATACTGTTTTGTTGGATTACTTTTTGGTTGGTGTATCAAAAGAAAGTTTTTCCACTGGTGGACCAAGTACAATTATTCCTTGTCTGCTGGATTGGATGTCGGCTTGGCCTGGAGCCTTTTGATTATTTCGTTGGCCATGGGTTTGACACAAACTGATTTCCCAAGCTGGTGGGGAAACGATGTCGTTAATGGTACGCTTGACACTGGTGTTACGCAGAATATTAGAAAGTTGTTGAAAGATGGAGAGACCTTCGGACCATCTACTTGGTAAAGAAAGCTTGGAAGAATAAAAGCAATAGTTGTTGTTGTATAGCTCTTACAAGATTAAAACTCCGATATTACGATCAATAACGGTATAATCGCTTCTTTTGTATATATATTGACTTTGTAGAGAATCACTATAGATTTTGCTCATATTTAAATCTCGAATCACTGAGACATAGCACGACCAGTTATTATGTATAAGTTCTATGTTCACTGATGTTGTTACTTTCTGGTAACCCTGCATTTTGGTATCACCCCCACCTCCGAGCTGAAAAGAGTTTCATCATTTCAGCTTTCAAAGTGTGCTGTAAATTGGTCGTGCTTTGAACCACGTCTGTAAGAGAAAGAGAAAAAAAATATGTGAGGAAATCAAAAAATAATGTAGCCGACGAGATTTGAACTCGCGCATCCGAAGATACCAGGAAAGTATGGTAAAGTTGTGACCTTACCCTGGCGCCTTAACCGCTCGGCCACGGCTACTTATTTGTTGTCAAGTTTGTGTTTTCCTATAGCTTACAAAAGTGTTTTTTCTCTTCAAGATTAAAACAGAGGCTAATTCGAAATCTTTTTAGCTGTGAAAGAGTATAATACTAGGTGCATAGTCTTATAATGTTGCTTATACGATTCTCATTCACTCCATGTGTCATCGTAGACTCTTCTTGAAAATTTTTGACGACAACATGACAACTGTGATTTCAAGACACCAGAAATGAGTAGTACTTTCACCGATGGCACGTTTAAAGTGGCTGTAGTGAGGCTTTGTAGTATCTTTCTGATCCTAAATAGGTCAAATTGTAGTATTCAAGGGAGTGTTTCATGTTTTAGTTTCCATGGAGGAAATTTACCTTTCAGCCTCAAAGAATCAAATCACCCATCCCAACCTTTGTGCTTAATTATCTACGTAAATGGTATCTATGGCAGAGAAAATATCCGAATTGAGCTACAAAGTGGTTCAAAACCCATGGTTATGTTGCTTTTTTTCTTTGGTGTGAATGTTACCGAAATCAAGTTAATTTTGGTATAAATTGCTGCAAAAAATTACCTTGTTTTCATTCTTTCTTAATACCTATCCAAAAGATACAAAATAGATCTTTTCACTAAGAAAAAAGCATTATAGGTGAATACTTGAAGGATATAATGGCCGTTCTTTTCGACCTACGAGTCCCTCAATGTTATTTCTGTAGAAGTTATGTTAGCTGGTTATATCCTCTCTGCGCTTCATTTTGTCCAGAGCTGTCCAGTTTTATGGTTGCTATCAAGAACAACGCTGCTATTTTCCTTTGGAATCAGTTGATATTCCATACAATCATTCGACCACAAGCTCCAAAACCTCTATTAACGATCATTTGCGTCGCAATTCAAACAGAATGCCTATTATCAAGCCACTACTTTCAAGCAAGACTGTAATAATTACTCGCACAATGGGAGACGCATCAGAAATCTACTCCAGCTAATCCCATAGTACATTATTTCTGTATAATTAATTATATTTCACTATCCCGATCCTACATTATGGTACAGCATTTACTACCTGAGTTGCTCTTCTTTTCCTTATTCGACTGATTTTCTCTCGCCTTCACTGGCTCTGCCTTCTTTGGTTGCTCGACTACAGGTTGCTTCGTTTCAATAGGTTGTTCTGCCTTTTGTTTCTCCTTTTGTTGCTTCTTCTCGGCACTAATGGCCGCTTCTTTTCTCATTATCTGTCTGACAACATCAATAAATGCTTCATCGACATTTGTCTTGTACATAGCACTCGTTTCATAAAATGGCACCAAACCCCAGTCCTGACTTACCTTGACCCCATCCTCTATACTTAAAACCCTATCCTCTTCCAAATCACATTTGTTACCCACCAACACCATGGGAACATTTTCACTATCCTTGATTCTCAAAACTTGTTCGCGTAATGCCAAAAGCTCCTTCAACGAGTTCTCATCGGTAACCGAGTACACTAACAAAAAGCCTTTCCCACTCTTGATATACAATTCTCTCATTGCCGTGAACTGTGCCACACCAGCAGTATCTAATATCTCCAAATCACACGCACGACCATCCACTTCTATCTGTTTTCGGTACGAGTCTTCAATAGTGGGATCATAACTTTCAATATATACGCCTTGCACAAACTGCACAGTTATGGAGGACTTCCCTACACCACCGGCACCTAAAACAACAATTTTGTAGTCTTAATAATGTTAGTATACAGCTTGGATTATGACATTTCAAGAAGGGGGGAGGGGGCAGACAACATACCTCTCATTGCGTTGATGAAAGCCTTATACTTTGCGTTGGTTTTGTTTACGTTTTTATTTTTATTTTTTGTTCTTTTTTTTTCCGCCTGAAGTTTTTTGTTTCATATGACGATTAGACGATTGACGCGTAGACAGAGATACCTTCCCTGGAATAACCGTCAACAAATTTGACGAGAATGTAGCAATTGTGGCCGTGAACATAGCAGCAGAGATAGACGATTCTACAGGGTGTAATATACACATACTGATCTTGATTTAAAACATTCAACTCTATTCTCCGCTTATTAACGACGAAATACCTAACAACCCAAGTAAACCAAACTTGAAATACATATTTTCACTAATTAGAATGGTAATGTATCCGATAAATGGCAAGTAACCCTTAACTGTTCCTACCAAATCACTCTTTCGATTAAGGTAATTTTGCTTTTTCGCATACAATGACAAATCGTCGACAGCATTGTTGTCCCCCTTGGTCAACAACAATTGCTTTTCCAGGTTATGATGTTCTCTCAACACACGGTGTACAATTGGAATAGTCTTGGCTTCAATTTCGTAGACTACAATATCACCAACTTTTTGTCTTTGATCTCTGTTCCACAAGAATAATATATCACCTCTTTGAAAAGCAGGCTCCATCGACCCCGACAAAACAACAACAATTGGGGAGTGCAGGTTTGCCACTACAGACAATGTCTTCCATAGCATAAACGCAGATGAAAATACGTAGGCTAGCGATAAGAACTGGGTAATTTGCTGACGAAGATTCATGGTGAAGGAGCACAGCAGGAGCCAACGTTCTGATACGTGTAAAAACGAAAAAAGTAAAAAAAAAGATTATATTGTTTGCGTGGATTAAAAACTATACACATTACAAATCACACACATCATGGCATCAAAGAGTCAACAAACGGACACTAAAGAAGCAAGGGCGAATGCTGAGTTGAACCCACCTCAAACGAGGCGAGTTCCATCTCTTAGAACAGCCATAGCAGATGCAGCGGACACTCCCCCTAAAATATTGACAAACACCAGACCCCAAGCATCATCCATACAGCAACCAGCACAGCCAAATCAGCTGTCAAATGTTCCTACACGAAACACAAGCGTCTCTTTTAATCACACAGAGTCTCAAGAGCGCTTGCGTAGGTTTACGATTTCGTCTCAACCATCATCCACAAATGTAGCCCAGCAGGATAATAACCCGGATGCACCAATTCAGCTGTCCTCCAACACCCCGTCTAGACAAACATCGTTAAACAGGAAGAAGGCAAACAATGATGGCCTTTCTTTTAACGTCAAGCCACCTGCAGTTTCTCGGGAACCAACAGCGGGATATAATGAAAATGTCCCAGCTCGGTTTAATACACCTAGCCCTACTCACATAGAAAACTTTGCACCTGCGTCCACTCTATCACCAAATTCAAACTCCGCAGTGCCAATAAAGATTACCGGAAGTGGAAGTAACAATTCATCGAGAAGAAATTCCCTCAAAAAGGCGGGCAAGACGATAGTGGCTTCTCCAGTTGGTCCTCCCGTTCCTTTTCAGGAATATCTTTCCAAGGAAGACGATGGCAAGTTTCATATCTTGTTGGCATGTACTGGTTCTGTTGCTACAATTAAAATACCCTTGATCATTGACAAGTTGTTTCAATTATTTGGCGTTTCCAAGATTTCCATTCAGTTGATCGTGACAAAAGCAGCCAGCCACTTTCTTAAAGGTTCCAAGATCAATGCCGATGTTAAAATTTGGAGAGATGAAGATGAGTGGGCAAACTACAATGAAGCTACAACCATCAGCTCAACACAAAACCAGTCTTCAAAACCCAAGAGTCCGTTTGACAAATTGATTCTCCACAATGAATTGCGGAAATGGGCAGATATCATGTTAGTTGCGCCGTTGTCAGCAAACACATTGGCAAAGATTTCCAATGGTATTGCCGATAATTTGTTAACTTCCATCATCAGATCTTGGTCACCATCAACATCTCAGCAAGTCAAGAAGCCAATTATTGTTGCACCTGCAATGAATACTTTTATGTACACGCATCCCATGACCGCGAAGCAAATAGCCACTATCATGTCACCCGATTTTGGTATTGAGGTGTTGAAGCCAGTTGAGAAAGTGTTGGTGTGTGGTGACATTGGAATGGGAGGAATGAGAGATTGGGTGGATGTGGTGGATATATTGAGACGAAGGATATTAGCAATTGAAGCTGAAAATAAGGAAATTAATGACAGAGGAGCGGCAATAGTTGAGGAAGGCGAGGAAGAGGAACCAGAAAATGACGACGAGGACGATGAAGAAGAAGATGAGGATGATGAAGAAGACGAGGACGATGAAGAAGATGAAGAAGAAGACGAAGACGACGATGAAGAAGAAGATGAGGATGATAATGGTGATGGCCATGACATCACTCAGACAAAACTGGCCACGTCTTTCTCGCCTAAAGCTCAGCCTGATCACGAGGAACTCGAATTAAGTCATGACGAAGATGGCAACGAGGAAATGATCTTCGAAATAACGGACCAAGACGATAGCGAGGATGAGAACGAGTCTCATGGTGGATCGAATTTGTCACCCACCTCCTCACAACGTCACCAAAAAATCACTATACCTAAGGAAACACAAAACATTATTTAATTTATAAGAGGTGCTTAAGGTTGACTACCTCTAACTCTTTTAAGTAGTGATAAAATCGAACGTGATTGTCAGAAGAGTAAGCTCTTAACACAATTAATAATTCACTTAAAATAAATGTAGAAACTATCCACTCAAAACTGAAACATATAAAGCAAAACAAATAAATATCTGCACCTTTCTGGAGACAATCTACCTCCTCAAACTGATCTAAGAGAGGCCACCGCCTCCAAAGGATAACGCGCATGCACACTAGCTACTGGCTCCAATGCTTCACCTGGATTGATCTTTTCGGGAACAACAGATCCTCCCAAAGCGATTCTTTCCTTATCTTCTTCCTCCATTGTCTTGTGCAAGTTAAAGAAATGTATAAACAAGATAAGACCAGCTAAAAACGCAACACCGGCGATTACAGCAAACACAATCACCAAATTTGGATCATTCAAAGCTGGTGTTACTGCCAAGTTGATGGCAGCACTGACAGCCAGTGTGAAAAGGAACAATGCCGTGGTAACTCCCTTCATAGATGGAGCTGCTCTGGTATAGGCAAGTGCATAAATGGTGGCCATGGCAAAACATTCAGAAGCACCAGACAAGATATATATTGAAGATGCTTGCCAGGCACTAATAGGTGATGGTTCTGAACAATTGGTAGCATGGTCTCCACAAGGTGAAGTTTGGTAGACACGGTGTTGCAAAACAGCTCCAGCAACTTGAGACATGGCAGCAATGACGAAGCCGAGAAAGACACGCTGAATTGGTCTGAAATTTATACGGTATCTCCTCAAGAGTGGGTAAATGATGTAATCCAAAGCAGGAATAACAACAATGATAGCAAGTGGATTAAAGTTGCTAAACAAGTCATTTGGCACCCCATTCAAATTCATGGCACCAGCCAATGATGTCTGCACTGATCCTAATCCACCGTCAGCCAAGTTGTAGAAAATGAAATAAATGAACAACTTGCAAGCATCTAAAGTTTGTTTAACATCAAGGACATGCTGGTTGGTCCAATTGATTGGAGTTTGCTTTTTGGCGTTGAAGTATTCGCGGCCTCTTTCTCTCATAGCAGATGGTTTAGCATAGTCCCAGAAAGTGCCATCGAATATACGTTTGACAAAGTTGCCTGAAAACGACACAACAAGAATTTTGAGCACCACTCCCAATATAGATCCACTTGGTTTTTCAAAAACCAACTTTGGTTTAACCAACCAAAAAGCAATTGGCATGAAAAGATAAAGAACCAATGGAACAAAGAATGCAAGCCAGAACCCAACACGTCTCTCACAATAAGAAGTTGCCAATTGGAAGAAGGCTCCGATATTGATCGACCAATAAAATATCAAGGTAATACTTTCCAAGGTCTTTTCCCTATCGACAAGAACCTTTTCACCACTCTTCAACACCTTCACTCTGTCACCTGATTCTGGGTATTGATCCAACATCAATGGCAAAAGATTTGGCTTGATAAACCCGGAACCAAAGGCCAATGTGAAAATTGCAAGAACACAAAGTGCCAAGCCAGCCTTTCCATTAGCAATGACACTTGGAGCTGCTGCAATAATGAACAATACGTGTGCAACTCCACCAAACACGACACCCCACTGGATCGTCTTCCATCTTCCCCAAGTCGTATCAGCCATATAACCACCAAATAATGGAACGACATAAGCCAAAAATGTAACCAAGTTTGTCAAAGCACTTGCTGCCTGCAATCCTCTATCCAACGCACCAGCACTTTCACTTCCATCATCTGAAACCGGTGCACCCCAACCGTGAGGGGAGTCCTTAGGCAAAGGTCTTTGGATAAAGTTTGTTAAAATACCAGTGACCGAGTAATACGAAGCTCTTTCTGCAAATTCGACAACAAAAATCAAAAGGATAGCGTAGTTGATTTTGCCAATTACCTTTCTCAAAGTTTGCTCCTCGTGTTTTGTTGGAACTCTCAAGCCTCGTGGGTTATACTCATCAACGTAGCTTGTGCTATAGTTTTTTGGATCGTCATAGTCGTACTCTTCATCATCAACTACAGATTTTTCGTTGGTGACAACGTTCAAATGGGTTGCTTTCTCGTCGTGTATCTGTTCTACAGATGAGACTGATTCTCTTTCAGAAGTCATTATGGGGTACTCTTGTCCTGGAGAGAAAAATATTCAAAATCGTAAATGGTTACTAGAGTGGATTAGAATAGCATTATATAGCAAATACAATTAAAAGGTAAAATCATTCACGTACGGCAATTGTTTAAATTTACGATGCTTATCTGCGGCTCCCTTTTTCAACGTATCGGTCATTTCTAACATTAATTTCAATTTATCTATTATGCATTTTGCACAACAATAGGTGGGGCCCGGTAGAGAGTAATTTTAAAACAATTAAGCTCTGCAAAATGGGTTAGATTTATTTTGGACAATTTCATTAAACCAGTAGCAAATTATGTGCTTCACAATAAAAAAGAAGATCAAAAGTGTTTTTATTGTATTTACATGATTGTGACGGGTAATCTCCTATGTAAAGTGATTGCAAAAAAAAAACAAGAAATAAAAGATAAAAAAAGATAAAAAAAGAAATCAAAAGACACAAACCTTAAAAAGGAAAAGGCGGATGTAAAATTTTGATGCCGCATGTCAATTGGAAAATCTTTGGGCGAATGAAGTTTCGAAATTTAATTGATTTCACACACACACAGTTCTTCTGTTTGTACCACAGT